>NC_092630.1:11043013-11334831 GCF_039555335.1 Amphiura filiformis | reverse complement strand
TATCATCCTTTTCTTCTAATTCTTGGAGACACCTACTTACCAGGTACAAAAGACATGAATAGGATGATATTCTTTTCCATATTCATTGCTCTTACCTTCTCTAATTCTTGCCTTCCTTCAGCAGTATTGCACAGATTAGCCACAGTACGTAATGCAATGGGCTTAACAAAATTTAAAGCAGCTTGTCTACAAACTTGTAATAAAGCCTGGATACCACCTTCCTGTAAACACAAAAAAAGTACTTTTAGTTAAGCATCCTTTCATTTCCAACATTTTAATAACACTGTCATTTGCACTTAAGGTTGGTCTGAACCCTGGAATTATGGAAACTTTCGGGCCTCATAACTTCTAAATTGTTGGTCTAAAGTATATAAAAGTATACATATTTAGAATGGCAAAGACTTGATAAGTTCATCTGAGAGGTTAAATTTGGGCCAAAATGGCACTTTTGGCCCAAAATCCCAAAATAATGGTTTTGGCCCACTTCTTTTTGTGCACCGTAACAATAAAATTCTTGGGCCAAAATTTTTTTGAAACTAATTTTTAAAAACTAGATCAAAATATCTGGGACCCGTTTTTTCATTTTTTTGAATTTCGACTAACTTTGAGAAATTTGCACCAAAAATGGTCAAAAAATGCTGATTTTTCAAAAAAAATCATAAAAAAGCCCGATTTTGGCACAAATTTCAAATATTTTTGGTTTTTTTGGTCGAAATAAAAAAAAATAAAAAACGGGTCCTAGATATTTTGATTTAGTTTTTAAAATTAGTTTCAAAAACTTTTGGCCCAAGAATTTTTTTGTTACAGTGCACAAAAAAGAAGTGGGCCAAAAACCGTTATTTTTGGGATTTTGGGCCAAAAGTGCCATTTTGGCCCAAATTTGACCTCACAGATGAACTTATCAAGTCTTTGCCATTCTAAATATGTATACTTTTATATACTTTAGACAAACAATTTAGAAGTTATGCGGCCCGAAAGTTTCCATAATTCCAGGGTTCAGACCAACCTTAATGTACAGTTATAAACCACTGTGCCTTTTAATGTGTATTTTTATATTTTAACAACTGATTCATTAGTTTCTCTTCTGTACCAATTACACAATTTATCAGAAGATTATGACCTGGTATACAATTAGATACACATGTGTCAATACATTAATAATAGAAGCAGAACTAAATTTAAGTAGCAAAGTCTTATTAATTTGTTAAAATAAGTTTCTATTCTACTTTATTCCTTTCTATCTAGATACTTTAAGCAGTACCAAATTAACAGGAATGGTTTGGTTTTATTTCTCCACCCACAAGAGTAAACTGGGCTTATGACTACAACCTTTGGTAAGTGCTATGTGGCATACATATGTGACACAATATGCTCCATGGGGGCCAAAGGAAGCATTTTTGAAAATTGAGTTACTATAATTATTACCTTATATATACAATAGGCTATTAGATACTGAAAACACCAAAGGTCTAGCATACTTGGTTCTAAAGTTCTGAAGCTTTGTGATGTATATTTTCTTATGTATCAACTATTTTATTGTTTTTTACTCCATATTTTTACCTTTATCTCAATTTCAAATTTGCAGCCTTTTGGCCCCCATGGACCAGATCATGTCACATATACACACATGCCCATTGCATTCATATTATTCCTACTCTTCCTTATAATAGAGGTTATGCATATGACGCATCATACCGTAAATATGACGGACTACTCAAATGCATTCAACAAAAGCATCGTCTCACATATATAACAAATGCACTGCGATCAAATAGGTTGATGACAACATTTGATTGAATGGACTGCACTGCGTCATGATTACGGTGAAGGACACCGGTGCAAATCCTTTGTTTGGAGCCAATCAATAAGTTCATGCACAACCTCTTTATATGTGCTGTACCTCAATGGTCAAGTTTTATCGCACAGGCTTTACATGCAAAGTTAATTATTAAGTATGCACAATCCTGGAACCTAGGATTGAGTGCAGATATTAGAACCTGGGATGATCCATCTTCTCTTTTCGAATAGCTCTGACACTTAACATACACAAGGTTTACCCTTCTGAACAGAGGATCACCAGTTTCATGTGACTACCCGAACCCCAAGATGCCGTTCATCTACACCTGTGTGTGCTAAGCAGAGTGAGAAGGAATTCTACACTGCTTCACAATCAGACTAATTAACTCTGATAATAAACCAACCTGTTCAACATCAATTTGCGATGATATAAGGCCTGGCTTTGGTATCAATTAGGCTATGTTATATTCCAACCCTTAACCATGCAATTCACATAAAAATGAAACCGAAAAACGTAATGCAATGGGTGCGATAAAGCTGAAACTGACCTGAGCGACAATTCTTTACAATTCAGTACTATTACAATGTGCAAACTGCATTCTTACCATTGAACTCACAAATATTCATATATTTGTATAATAATTAATTTCTATCTACATGTATGTTATATTCCAACATTGTGACTCTTATGTTAACCCTTCGTCTAATATCAAGTAAAACTGAAACTGACATGAGCGACAAGTATTCAGGATTTTGATTCAATCTGGTGAAAGCATGTGGCCTGCATTCTTACCATTTGAACTCATAAACATTCATCATTTGTGTCTATAAATTCCTTTCTATCTATGTTATCTTCAAAAATTGCAACCCTTAATTATGCTAACCTTTTATTTGATATCAAGTAAAACCAAAACTGACCTAAGCGATAAGTCTGATAAGTCTGCAGCATTCGCTTCCATCTTATGAAAGGTGTGTCCTGCATTCTTACCATTGAATTCATCAATATACAACATTCAACATTATATGTATATAAATTCTTTCCATTTGCCTGGAAATCGCCACGTAGAATATGCTTGAAACCAATGGTAGCAAAGTAAACCGAACTTAATGTTGTAATTCCTTTCTATGATATCTTTCAAAATTGCAACCATGTTAACCCGAAAACTGAAACTTACCAGAGTGATAAGCCTGCAGGATTGAATTCCATCTTGCGATAAGGTGTGGACCCATTGCACTCATAAACATTCATTATTTGTACATAAATTCCTTTCTATCTATGTTATCTTCTGACATTTTGACCCTTCACCCCTGAGCACTACCTGCCAATCTAACATTGCATCTGATTGGTCAAATACATGATATCTTCATTTTAATCACCAATCAGAATGGAGTTTTGAAAATAATTCACCCCAATTTTTTTGTGTTGTGAAATTATTCTAACAATGTTGCTGATTGGTCCAATTGATAATGAAAACTCCTTTTTGACCAATAGGCAGGTAGTTCTCATGGGGTTAACCATGCTAACCCTTCATTTGATATCACATGAAACTGAAACTGACCTGAGCGATAAGTCTGCAGAATTCGTTGCCATCTTGTGATAGTGTGTAGACTGCATTAACTGCTGTTTTGATGTTGTATTCACTTGCTGCCTGCTCTATGCTGCGAACCAAAGCCTGTACGGAAAGTAAAACATGACAATATTACATATACTATCTGCATCCTTGTTGTGATAGTACTTTCAACAGTTTATATCCAAATATCTACTTCTCACTTTTTTCAACTTGAGTTTCATAAGTGATTAAAAATTTGATTCACTTAAAGAACAGTTCTTCTGGGGTGAACCAAACCTTCGGGGAGTGAAATGTCCTTGATCATGTTAAGAAAATGTTGCCAAACAAATGACCCTGGTGTGGTATAAACATAGGCATTAGCTAAGTCACTATAATATCACTGGTTAATTTGATAACAAGGCAGGTTTGGTTCACCCCAGAAGAACTGCTCTGGTTGGGCTTTAAGCTCAAAAAACACAAAGTACAAGGACCTATTCTGCTACAAGCTGGTGAGAAAATGAAAAAATCTGCAATTGCCCACAAAGTAAAGTTGTCTTATAATTTTTACTAAACTTGATGTTGCACCTCTTAAAGCTGGGTTCAAATGGGCATTATTAGGAAAGCATTATAAGCTTCATTCATATACACTTCTATATCATAGCAGCCAATCAGAAACCTGGTTAGAAAAGTATGTGGAGGGTATGTGTATAATGCACTGATTGACTACTTTTCCTTGAGAGCTGATGCATATATATTTGTTTATATTTTCCGCCAATTTCTAGTGGAAATCTATAAAAATAGCAAAAATCTCTGGATTTTATTTCTTGTGTATGATAAAGGTTAACTACTTGAGAAAGTGGGGCTCGTGCATTAGACGCATCAACATGTCAGTACTCATAATAATTTGATTACCATACCGGCACATTCCCTTGCTTTTTTTCAAGTTGGGTTGTGTACCGGTCGGGATTTGTGTTTATTTGTTGTCATGTTTAATTGCAACATGTACCTTGGGTTGGTAAACTGTTCATTCTTTCTTACACATAATTATTTTGTACAATTTCGCTCAACAAGTTTTACGCAGTTATTAACCTGTAAATACTGACCAGTGCTGTACGGTGCGACCATTTTAGGCGCATTGGCGACTAGATTTTTTCTGATGCGACTAAACCTTCAATCCATGGCGCCAATGGCGACCAACTGTTGAAGCTTTTAATCGCCAGCAAATGCAAAACATGTACATATGGATGATAATATAGGATAGGTCAAAAGTTTTGATTGTTTTAAGCACTCAAGATGGTGTCAAAATCAAAAAAAAACTTTGAATTTGATGGAGCTTTTGGGAAACAAGAAGGATGACGATGAAACAATTAAATCAGGGAATCCTACAGCAGTTGATACTTTTAATGAACCTAGTAGAACCTGGAACTGGAAATGGAAGTAAGCCTAAAAAAACTTTAAATTGTTTTTTTACTTGGGAGCAAAATGTGGGCGCCTAAATTGATAAAGTTAGGAGCCATTGGCTCCTCAATCAGTTTTTGCACCGTACAGCACTGATACTGACTGATGACAACTTAATATTATTTTTACAAACACACTGCCACCATACCACTAACCAGCCACCGTAATGATGCATATGGGGTACTATATGTGACAGACACTATACATAGCCACACAAACAGAATAGGTACAACCACAAATACAAGAAAATATGCGACACCAAATTTATGATGCAGCATTTACGGGAGCAAATTGAACGCAACATACCAAGATTAAGTTTAGCTGTTATATAGAATCTTCCCCTCAATTTTTATTTAAGTTTTATTCAATTTCATTTAAATTTTAAATTTAAATATCTTTGTGATTGGAAGTAAACATTATAGGCTATACTGGTCAGATCAAAGCATTCTAGCAGAGTAGAAAAAACCTTGGTTAAATCACCCCAAATTGACACAAAGCTGAATTAAATTGCTTTACACCGCTACCATATCATACAATGCAGCAGTACTTGCTACACCTGCTGTGCCCCTCCATGTTAGCAAATATCTGTTAATGTGGAATGCCTTGTACATACATGTACTGTCAGGAGGCTACATTAAGTAATGCACATAGCAGCTGTCGTCAATATTAACTCATATCTTGTGTATTTAAAAAAAATTAAAATATTAAATACATTTATTGTGTCTCTAACAGTTCCCTTTACTACAGTCAACTGACATTTGTATTAACGCTATCATCAAGCTATAAAAAAAGCACAAGATAAAGACAACTAATTTGCGTCTGACATTATTTTTTACCCATCAATCAAACTCGGTTTACGATTTGATATAATCATATTTCTGAATGTAGTGTGAAAAAGTATCCCCCTGGTTAGTTTTTCAATATCAAACTTACAGGAAAATTTCTTTCCTGAAGGCACCATGTCAACAACACCTAGAAAAGTTAAAAGTAGATTGAACAAATTGGTGGTGTTCAACAATGTTTTAATTGACATAAAATTATATACTGACGTTTCGTACAAAAGTACTTAATCAAAGTGAGAAAATAGAACATGTCTGCGAGCGCGGTAAACAAAATTTCTGAAACGCGATGTTAAAAGGTGCGTACTGGAAATGGCGCAACACGCAAATTAACTTTTACCTAGAAAAGTTGCTTTTTGCCTGGTAAAATTACCGACATTGTTCGCAATTTTCTGCGATTCCTTTTCTCTGAAGAAAGCACCAGATGAGCACTTCCCACTCTATGTGCAACTAACCAATCTGTGGGGAGTTTGAACATCATACCTGAATTAGTTTCTTTAAATTATCTCTGACTTTAATTATATATGATATAACCTTAACTTTTTTTTAAACAAAAACCAAACAAAAACTATAATGCAATAATGGTGTGGTGTCATCGTTGTTTCATACAACATTGCATTATAATACATATGTGCCCATCCACCACAAACTGGTCGTAAAGTTGGCATTTTCCATTTTGAGATACAATCAAAAACAGTATATGGATTTCTATGTAAAATATATAGGAATTTGACCTTTGATGAACCATAACTTCATTTCCAGATGTCTGATGAAGCTGGTTGAGGTGTCATTTTGAAGCTGAAAGTGCATTCTTTCAACATCTGCAATAAACAGAAAATGATCTAGTGCCGACTTTACTACCACTTTGTGGTGGATGGTCACATATTGTCTGTCATATTTTGTCTCTTTTAGCCTACACTGGTTAGTGCAATATGCATACCAAAACATACCCAGTACTAAATGCAGCAAATGATTTGAAATATTCAAAGTAACCTATTTAATTGCCAATACCCAGAACAACCTCTAAACTAGCTCTCAATACTTTGCCAATACACATCATGAATTTGTTTAAATGGTTGCAACTGATAAACAAGCCCAGCTAAATTAATGCTGCTAATTATTAGAATACAGTTCACCTCATTAATTATGTTTTTCAAAGCCAACTCACTGCAATTTGAACATTATATTCATTATATGATTGATTTGATCCCAGGCGAGGTCTTCCACAACTTTGAGGTGGTCGCTGAATCACATAAACAATTAGCTACATGGAAAAATTCACATTAATAATGGATGAAAACCACTGATCTTTATGCTAATCAAACTTTAGTGAATGTGTAAATCCAAATTTAGACTCCATCGCTGAGCAACAAGCGATTGGTTTCTTGTCAATGAGGTAGTGCGCTTTTTGTTGTGTTGGGAAAAGTGTGCTATCTTATTGGTTAAATACTAATCGCTCGTCGCTCAGTGACAGATTATAATTTCAGCTTAAGTGAAGCAGTTCTTTTCTGCTCTCCATAATGATGTTCTATAACATCTTTTACCTAAACATTCTTCTTAAAGTCATGATAGTTCAGTCATAAGTCAAGCAGAGTTACTGAGGGTTGAGGTCATGAGTTAAGTATACTCCTTCATGTATCTCACTGATATTTTCTTCTTTTTTACCTTGATTAGAGTAGCTTGCACCATATTGACCATGTGTGTGAAGGTTCTACCTAGCTCTCGTAATATATCAATTATGGAATCTGTTGGTGGTACGCTGCCATTCTTAACATCAAAGCTGCATAGAAAACAATAAGAAGTGTTTTTGATCAAATTTTATATGAGATGTTGATATATTAGGGGCCGTCCATAATTTTCGCCACTTTCACTTACGTACAAAGCGTACGTAAGAGGGAGGGAGGGGGTAGAAATCCTGGGCATGTGTACGTAAGAAAAATGGCGATTTGTTGTAGCAATAAAAAAATGAAAATGAAAAATTATGGTGTTTTCTAATATTTTATTCATAACTTAACCTAAAATTGTTCAATTCGTTTAAATAACAATTTCTATAAGATGACATGCAAACAATGATTTTCCCTTTAATTTTTAGTCTAATATATAGTGGTCCTATTTTACATTGTGCTTAATTTATTTCATACCAAAATACATTACAAAAGTATTTTCTATCTGCGCTATGATCAATGGCAGCAAAGGCCCAAGTGTGGATTGTCAGTGTTGCAAAAAAGACATGAAACCCATTGCAAGAACATACGCCAGACATGCCGAAGGGATGTCCCCTTTGGTTCCCGGGGGAATATGATGTGGTCCCGGGGGTTCTTGAAAAGAGAGTATTGGGATGTTCAGCAGATTTTGGGGTGCATTTGTCATTTAGTTTAGATTCGGGCTGCATTTTAAACTATATTTTAATTTATTGTTTGATCTCGTATTCAGGAAAATAAAGGAAAAAAGGATGTTTTTCAGCATTTCTCAACGCATCCGTAAAAACATTAATCCAGAACCAACTGTCCTCCTGGAACACTAACCCTAACCCTAATCGAACCTTTAACCCCTACCTCAACCCAACATCTCAATTTTGCTATAAGTAGTAGGTCTACTCATGGAAATCCTTAGCCATTTTATTTGTAATGAACTCGGGAGAGGGAGGGGTAAAAGTTACGTGCGCTTTGTAATAAGTGAAAATGGCGAAAATTATGGACGGCCCCTTACTGGGCGTCAACAAATTTAATAGGCACAAAAGATACTCTTAGCAACTTTGTTTGGGTAAAGGTATTTAAGTTAGGAGTTAAAAAGTTAGTGTTAGAGTTCTTTAATCTTGGTTTGGGTTATAATGATTAGGAGTAGGGTTTAATCTACACTTACATATAACATGGCTGAATCGGTAGGCCACTGATATTAATAAAAGTTCTGACAAGCAGGAATTTGGTTTGGTAGTGATAATTTATTTTTCTTCTTTCTCCATAACATCAAAATACATAAACGATAACTCAGAGCGACCAATAATGTGTGTTGGCCCGATGAGAGTTTGAATGAGAGAGTGAGAGAAAGATTTTTCCTGCACCTGGTTTTTATCGCCGACTTCCTATTCATAAACAAATTTCTTTTGATAATAAAAATCGATTGGAATGACTCGGCAGTTTATCTGGATTTCCCAAACAAGAATATCCTACAAAAAAGTATGGATCCCCCATCAACATGCACTGTTACATACAGGTAGGTAAGGGTCAAATTAGGATCACGGTAACACTTGTCATTCAGTGAAGTAGGGCCAAGACCTGGCAGGCACTCAAGTTTGGTTTGGATAGGGATTTATGTGCTCCTTTGAATTTGAATGGGGATCCATCCATATACCAACTTTCCGAGAATTTTGTACCCATCTCTTTTTCAGCCAAAGTGAGTAAGTTTTCACAACTTTCCCAAACTTTTAGACAAATTTCAAAAATTTTGGCTACAGTTAAACAAAATTGGGTTACTTTTCAGAAGGAAAATTTGGTAAACATGATCTATTCACAATTGGCTTAGAAAAAGAGATGTGACACATTTTTGCGACACATTCCTGCACAGTAATATTTGTTCTGAGTACCCCACATCCCCCAGGTCAGGATAAGTATTCAGATACAACGAGAATAGTGAAACATTTCCTTACAAATTAGTCTTGCATGTTCATTTGAGAGAATTGAAATTTGTGTCAGTTTTAGCGTAATTCAAACAAGACTCACCTTTCTGCCTGTTTCACCAATTTTGTACACTCATCAATTACTATTTGTTGTTGCTGTAGACAGACAAAAAGACAGAGAAAAAGCATGATATTGGAATATATTGGTTCATTTGCTCATTTGTACATGTACAGTGTGGTTCTAAAACAGTACAACCCATTTTCAAAGAATTTTGAATGAAGGCTGTAACTGCAACACAATTAAGACAGTTTTGGATTGCAACTGACTTTCATTTACAATTGCAAAGTTACATAGTCAAAGCAAAATTAGAAAACAAAAATTCCCTTATTTTTTTCCACGTACAATTGTCAATTTATGTGGTGTCCATAATAGGAAGATTCCGAAACAAACAAATTAAACTGGGTTAGTTGCAAACAAACATGATTTTTGCCCCATTATTTCACTTTTTTGTGGCTTAACCTGTATTTGATTTCAACAAATCATACAGCCTTTGTATCGGCGCACAGAATAAGAATTCCTAATTTCCTATTTTTCATCTCCTCAAGGTCTAAGAACAAAATTGTACATTTGTTGGGATGAGTGGCCTTTCTTTTCCTTGTTCTTTTTCTTCAATTATGTTTTTTTCTTTTCTCTTCATCAAGCATACTTATATAAGTTTGTAAGCTTGGCTTATAAGCATTTTGCTTGAGCATGGTCCCATCAGGACCCAAGTGTGTGTCTTCTTCTTCTTCCTTATTTAGTGCCTCCCTTATATGTATGAGTATTATCGCACTGCATACAGACAAGCTGTACTTATTTTTACTCTGGAACTTAGAGTAGATGAGTGTATTTTTGAAGTACAGTCAACAGTACCAGGATGATCCCCTGCTCTTTTCGAATAGCCTGTGACGTTCTTTAACATGCACACTACATTAATGTGAGAAAATATGCATGTACACGGGACCGACAGCTTAAAGTGCCCTCCGAAGCACTAAGCAAGTAGAGTGAAGTGCCTTGCTCAAGGACACAAAGAGCCAGCCGAGCTCAGGCGGATCTGGGATTCGAACCCTTGACCCTTGGATTCACAGTCCAACGCCTTAACCGCTAGGCCACGCTCCCCCACCAACTGGTTTAAAAACAAATACAACACTTGAAAGGAAAATTCATTTAAACTTACCTGGAATAAATAGAGTGGCATATTTGGTATAAACATATTACAGTCTCTGAGTAACGTACGTATCTGTATGCTGAGTTCCAATGATAATAAATGTGTGTCTTGCCATTGGCTGGATTCCAGTTGATAATACAGCTTGGCAAAGTCTGCAGACATGGCTTTGGCTCGTTTTCTTAAAGCATAAATATTTTCTGCAAAATAATATAAAAAAGAATTATTATAGTATTTGGCAAGGTCCTACAGCAGTGTCCAACTGCTCTTCCTGATTATCGCTTCAAGAGAACTTTCAAGAGAAATAGAATGCAGCTGATGATGATGTGATTCAACCCCACTTTTGTGTTTGTACTGTAAAAAGTGCCAAATTGCCAGATTGTTGAAGAACCTAGATGATAACTATTTCTATAAATTGTCTCTAAACATGCATGATAGAAAAGTTTATGTCCTTTGCAATTTCATAGACTCTGAAACCTACAGAACTATATAATAGTGTCTCTTGTCTCAAGTTTCAAATCGCGCACTAACATAATCCCACAGGACATATACATACGAGTAGAATTGCAATTTGTTAACAGGATTAGGTTAGCGTATGCGATTTCAACACTACCACTGCGAAATCCAACATGGTGTTACTCTCAACTTGAGACAAGACACACTAAATGATTTAATATAAATTAACTTTTAAACATTCTGTTTTCTTCATAGAGAACAGAAGGGGTAAATATATGAAATGTGTGATTTAGCATTCAGTGAAAATGACACTTATTGAGCTTATAATTATATATATTTGCAAACATTTTATGACATAGGAAGCAATTTTAGACTTCTACGCTACTTAAATTTAGCGTAGAAGTCTAAAATTGCTTCCTATTTACGTTTACCGCTACTTATGAATATACATCATTATATTTTATGACATGTACGTTATCCCTGTAAATCAAGTGTAAGTTCGATCATAAGGCTTTGTGAAATGGGCCTTGCAGCCAAACTTGAAAAAAAATTTAGTACATTGTTAACCATCTTACTATTTGTGTAGTATTGATATCATGATCGTACCTTGCATATTCATCATCAAAAACAGGCTTTTTTGGTTTGACATCATATGTCTCAGGTGTAGGGTAGCAGTCTTCATGTTTTAAGGCACATCTGTGAAACCAGATGCACTTTTTTACTTGATTTTTAAGATGAGAAGCCTCAGTAATATGTTGATATGTTCGTTTGAAACTTACTTTAGGTCATGAGGTACTACTTATAGGTTAATACATGCGTATCACTTGTTGAGAGTGAAATTGTACAAAATAATGCACACGTACTGAGATGTTGATGCGTCTAATGCACGAGCCCCGAAGGGGGGAGTACATTAGACACATCAACATCTCAGTACAAGTGCATTATTTTGTACAATTTCTCGAGCAACAAGTGATACGCATTTATTAACCTATTTCATGCACGAGAAAAAAATCCTGTGATTTTTGCATTTTTGTAAGAAAATTGTTATTAAAAATTTGGAAAATGCAGGCAAATATAAATGCAACAACCCGCAAGCAAAATGAACGCGTCCGAAAGCACTGAGTGCGCGCCCGTGCAATTGTACAACATTTATGCACAGCTAGTAATTTACTAACGGAGGCTCTGATTGGTTCCCACTATCTAGGAGTGTATGAATAATGAGTACAATCCTACCTTTTGTATTAACAGTAATCTTGGCAAGGTCTGATGTTGAGCTACGATGGGTTTAGCTTGCAATATACACATACATTCACTCTCAGTCATCATGCGTAAGTCTTGCATCCATCGCTGCACTGGCTTCATTTCTGTCACGTGCATCTCTGACACGGATTCCAAGAGCCACTCCCCCAAGGCAGTCTCTTTCCCTTCCTTCATCTTCCTGTAGAAAAGTAAACAAGAATATATTGGTAGGATTGAGAAAGTGTAAAATGGCTGCCACATGGACAGTGATTTTAGTATGTAATTAGGCCCACAATATGTTGGAACTCTTTATTGCTGCTCTGAGAGTTCAGTGAAATTAGTATAACTATGTTTGATGAGAAGTATAAACCTTCCTCTTTCCCCTTTCCCTCCCCCATTCCCCCTCAACTAATGTTGGGGAGACTGGAGAGTCCAATGTCAATGGAATTCCCCTTACCCATGGATCTTGCTTTTAGTACCGAAGAAATGGTGGTGGCTCTAACAAATATCAATCATAATATTAATAAAGCTATTAAGCAATTTCATAAAGATGTTTTTCACATATTTTTTATATTTTATTAGCAATCTTCACCTTTTATCAAGAGACTGATGATGGATGAGTCATGCTAAACCATAGACCATAATTACATATTAATTGCATATTTGATTTCAATAATATGAATTTAAAATGAGAATCATAATGGGCCAGATGTGTTCACACCCAGTTCATGGCCAATCATCGCACTTTTGAACTGTACCTGTTTCAATAAAGAAGAAAATTTAATGAACAAATAACTATTTTATGAAGCCTATTAATATAAAGCATTATAAGCCCACTTCTTGATGACAATAAATTTTCAAATTCTCTGACATCAGCTTAGAATGGTGTTACTCCACATGATTCTGTGTGACAAAGGAAGATTTGTAATAAAAATAAGGCAACAATCAAATTCAATGTTGATACTAATACTACCATATTCATTCCATTAACCGCCCAGGGTGCTTAACAAAATCATTTTGGGTGGGCGCTTATTTTTTACATTGTATAAGCCGACCATACGTAAAAAAGGCCCAAAATATTCATCCATCCTCAGTGTGTCATGTTTCAGACCATGATTGAGATTTGCATGGGCAGATAATAAACTAATATCAGTTTGCTTGTTGTAAAGTCACTGGGTGGGCGCTTATAGGGCATGGGCAGTTAATGGAACGAATACGGTACATTCAATCTTTCCATGCTTTCACTCAACTAATGCAGATCCAAAACTTCTGGGAAAATACGATGAAATACAAATTCTGTGACCATTCAATTCAAACCTATTTTGAACACTCAATCTTTTTCATCCATCCCAAGTCACAATTTTGTCCATTCACTGTGATTCACTCCATATACACACTTCCACTTACTAAAAGTAGATTGAAAACTTCAGGGAAAAATCTGTGACCATCAAATTACTTTTGAACACTCAATTTTTTTTCATCAATCCCAAGTCGCAGGTGCTTCTATTCTTGTTAAAATAAAGCAGTTTCCATTTGACTTTCTACCACACGTTTTCACTTAACTAAAGTGGATTCACTACGGGAGGCAATCCACACGCATCAGGAGGTTTAATTTTATGGTCAAATTAAAAATTAAAATTCCTTGACTCTTAATGCTCTTCTTTTTTATTTTCAATTTCGTATTTGTTTTCTTTTGCTTAACTTGTCACATTCTGTAATGGAATCAGTAATGATGGGCTCATTAATAGAATGACTCCCTCATTAATAGTATGACTCCCTGCCTATGTGGCCATGGAATCAGTAATGATGGGCTCATTAATAGAATGACTCCCTGCCTATGTGGCCGAATATCTATCGAGTCTGCATTCATGCTAAGTGTTAGCTGTACATGCTACATACATAGAATAATAGACCCTATAAAATAAACGAATGTAAAATTGAAAATGACAGCCATGTTGGGCATATTTGTTTACATTTATAACATTTGGCAAAAGTGCAAAAGCCAGGTAAAAGCCAAAATTGAAAAGCAATAAATTGAAGGGATGCCTAAAACACCAAAACCACAACTTTAGAGAGAGAGAAAAATACAAAAACGTGTTAATCACAGACAAACACATTATTTTAAAAGTAGAAAATAATAGAGCAACTGAATAAAGGATGTACGATTGGACAGCCAGCTTGAAGGACTGATCCTGGAAGTGGATGGGTTGTCAATGGACAACAGTATTTCATTGAGGGCACAGTTTGAGAAGAAGTTAATTTTGCCCATTTTTAATCAAAACTAGATATAACAATTAACATATTTGTTTGAATTTATAGGACACAGTGCACAGTGTCTTCGACCCTATATCTTCATGGCAGGAATCGCCATGGTAGGTTAAATCCACAGCCACGATTAGCCATTTGGTTCAAACCTTTAAAGCTCTTTTAAACTAATAATTAGTCGAGGGACATAACTAAGGCTACTCACAATAGCCGGGTAATCGATCTTGGTTGTGCGTGATTAAGCTTGTATACCCCATTGAGGTCAATGGTCATCGACTTTTATACTGCCTACAGTGAGTGCAGCTGTACTACACGCTGCACGCTGTAGTCCATAACAGGACCAACGCAATATAAAATGGTCAAATTTTGAGTTCAAAGCGCACGGCCAATTTTCAAAGCGCATTCTAGCGACTATCATATCTGTTCAACACGTATTTCCAAGTTTATGAGACCAAATCTGGTTTCTTGAGAAAAAAATCATGACGGAGATATTCATCATTTTCTAACCCGGTATCAGAAGATTTTCGCCTGATATCAAAATCGTGCATAGCAATTCACGTGTATCGATCCCGCATGTATTCATTTTAGTGTCCTTCTGCACCAAATAATTATTAGCCAGGCGGTGTCGGTGTGCAGTGTAGACCTTATAATAAAATAAATTCCACAGATCATGAATATACACCTTGTTTTAGAATTTGATGATTTTGTTTGAATATTTGAACTCAGAAAAGATTAAAAACTCAACAACTGTTTCACAATTGACATTGGTACAGAAATCAATCTTCAAAGTTGAATTTGCCACAGTGGAAGTGGACTCAATTAGCAGTCTTACCCCCAACACAAAAACTTTCCATGTAATTATTTCCCCTTGAATTGATCATGTTGATATATCCATAGCCTCTCAATATGCAATGTTTTCAAAAGAACAGAGGTTCTGAAAACCCCATCAAACTTAAGGGCCTCCTCAAATATTGACAATTTGACAGCTTTCCAGTGTCCTAATTCCTTCTTCAAGTATCTCACTTCACCCTATTGTGATATATTCTATTCTTCTCTTGTGTAAATAACAAAGCAAAATGAGTTTATTTGAGTGTTCATTTTGTGGTAGTGTATGATATGGACTTAGTGGGCCAAGATATGTTCACACTGTAGTCTGTAGGATTGAGGCGGCCTTCTGTCCTCTTTGGTGAAAACAAAACCTGGAAAAAACATGTAAAGATCTCACTTTTAAGAAGTGGCTCATGCTAAATGTTGTTGCTCAAAAATGGTTCATTTCAATGAACATAAAATACCTACCACCCATTTTTTGGTGTTGGTGGTACTCAAGTTTGGTTTGGGTAGGGATGTACTGTTGCATGTTGAGAATCGGGAAGTGTGTGGATACCGTCCATATACCAATTTTACATAAAACTTACTACCATCATGAAGTCAAAATTTTTAGCTAAATTGCCAGAATTTTTAGTTTTCCCAACAGTTTCAGTTTGTCAAAAGTTTGCCAAATGACCAATAATTTGACCCATGTTTGCAGCACCTGAGACCAGGCCCGTAACCAGGATTTATTTTGGGGACTGATTTTGAAGTGGACCTTCTTTTCAAAATTTAGACCTTATTGGACTAGGAGGGGCGAATTTTGAAAAAGTGAACTTTTTCCAAAATTTGGACCTTTTTTCGCCCAAAAAGGCATAAAAAAACCCATTTTTTCGCTCGCAAAACAGACTTTTGGGGTCAAAAAAGGGGACTTCTGGGGCATGAGGCAGCATCCACCCCAGCCCCCTGGTTACGGGCCTGCCTGAGACAATTTGTACCGAGTACCCCCCTAGTTTTTGTACCCAGCAGCTCCGGACAGGTGTGAACACATTCTAGTCTATGTTGCTACAACAAACTATGTAAAGTGTTTTCTTAAAGAAGCAAAAAAGCATATTTGATTTGGTATATTACATAAATTGAATTAAAGCTTGCTTGAAATAGATTCTAGTACACAAGGACAAAATATAGTAAAGGACTGTGAAGTGTGTTCAGAGAACTGGGATGAATGACCCCTGAAGTAAATAACAAAACTCTGAAATATATAATGCATTGTAGGCTGTATGGACACACACCCTATGGACAGGATTATGAGTTGAGATTTATAGAAATTTAATATTTGACAAATGTTGTAAATCATCCTTTTCATCAAACCTTCATGATTTACTTTCATAGATTCTTAAATAACATGCATTAACAGATTTTCCCTACCCATATATCATCTTGAGTTTTGGTTTCATATTGAAAGTGCAAGATAATTTATAGACAACAGCTTGTGAATAACAAATACATGGGTAGCTAATTGTGACATCATGTGAATCACTCCAACCAAAGTAGCAAATTTTAACCAGTTTTTACCATCCCTATTAACCTACTGATGTTGAAATTCCTACATTCTTGTTATAATGTAGTGTCACAGTTATGAGTTATTTATATGTTAAAGGAGTATTTTGTGAAATTTTAGATACCGGTATCATAGATATTGTAGATATCCATGAAAAAAGCTTATTCTCAAAATTATTTGATTCAGATTTTGCGTTCGCGAATTATGCATGATTTAATGTGTATTACACTGCTCCCTAGACATGATAGATAATGTGTTGCAATTTCGTTCTGATGTCCCAGAATGTAATTCAAATTTCACGATATTTTTGCTAAATGAATTAATCTGCGAGAATTTTTTTGCACATAAACATTATGTAGCCAGAGGTTTCCAGTGGTATAAAAACCTCAACTTTTGTTGAGAAAGTGGAAAATAATGCTGTGGATTACAAAATGCCCTTTTAACTTTAATAATTGTTATCATTTTTTGCTCTTTATTTTTGCCATATTTCATTATTGCTGGTGATCTGATTGAATTAGATCATGGGCGCACCATTAGATTTCCAGGGGGAGGCATGGGAGTTTTTTGAAAAAAAACTTTGCCAACTAGTGAGACAAAAAAAAATTGCCCACTAGTGAGATGAAAAGAAAAAAAAAACTGATGAGTAAGAAAACAAAATGCCCACACCCAACTCTGTATAAAGGTTTTTTACATTGAAATTGAAAAAAAATTTTTAATTGCCTCCTTGCACAGCGGAAAAAATGCCCCCCCCTGAGAATCAAATGGTGTTTCCCTTACTATTGCACTGTATTGATTATAGCATCCAGTCTTTAAAAACATTTCTGACAATTTTCAAAAAATGCTTGGAAATAATTTTGAGTTTTTCAAGCTTTTGGTAATTTGGTAACCGACCAACCCTACTTGGAAAGTACACCTGTAGAACAGGGTTGGGAGTTTCCTCACTTAAGCTGCAATTTATTCTTCATCAATATATATATATATCCAGCCCTGAACCTAGGGTGCTCAGAAAGTCAATATCATTTTTGATACATCCTTGGATACAGCAAAAAGACCTGCTATAAATTGGGACGATATACAGACTCCACCCATCCAGATGTACAAGGCACAGTTTTGTATTATCATAACAAGTACTACATCAATACTCAATAGGACTTTTATTACTTTACAGCCCGATCAACACTTAATAATAATCACATATAGATTAAGTATTGATCTTAAAATCGATAGCAAACTAAAAGATCTATACTTATTCTTAATAACATCTGTCGGACAGCAAAATAATAAAGACCAAGATGAAAAAGCATACAGCACTAGTACAGTACACACTCAAGATACCAAGCTCATGTACCCCTTCTACAAAAAGTCTTCAGAATTTAATACAAGCGTAAGGCTTTTTTCCTTGCTCAAGAATGTTTCAAAATATACCAGTATCCCCAAAACCTAATTTTTCATAAATAACAAATGAATTCATTCAAAAAATCTACATTGTTGAATCCTTGCCCCAGTCCAATTTGAAAAGCTACATGACTTGTTTGATTAGAATTTTAGATTCAATGTTAGGATTTGGGTTAGGAATACGATCTTCCATTTCTGGGGATTTTAAACAAATTGAAGACATAAATAAATTTAAAAAAATATCAACTAATTGCTTTTTAAGCTGATTTGACTATTAGGCCCGAGCCCAGAGGATGATTTAAGGAAGCCCCATCATGCACTGCAAAAGTGTTATCACTAGAGTTTCAACTGCCACTTTACTTTTCAAATCCCATTGAATTCTGTGTAAAATATGTTATTTTAAAATTGTCTGTGTGTCATTATTACTTGGTCGATTTCAGAACAAAAGTGATGTGTGTTTAAAGGATAATTCACACCTTCTGTAGATAACATAAAGCATGTTCATAGCGTTTTTGATGTAAATATAACTGTGAAAATTCAAATTTAACCATGCACTTCTATGCAGCATAGCAGTGGTGTCATGTTGCTCACACTGCTGACCTGCTGCACAGTTAACCCAGTGCATGGGGTGTTGGGTAAATCATCCTCTGGCCAGAGCCTATTCCTTATATAAATTCAAAAGGAGCACCATTCTTCTGCCAAAGTGGTGATACATTTATTATACTTTAATATTATATCCCAATCATCTCATCATAATCCTCAATCATCATGTCTGATCCCTTTGATTTTTAACATGAGATGATAGAAATGAGCTTATTGGAAAAATGACCCCTCCAAAATAGTACAGCACCAATTATTATATATAAGTGTCTGCTTGACAAAAATAGATTCTCTTTTAGCCACATAAAGCATTGTTGTCAATACCAAAAAATGCTTATGAATATTTAATAACTAGAGATTTTAATTTCTCTGTTTCTTCCAATTTCCTTCTTAGACATTCATACCCAATAGGAGATGGAAAACAAACAAAGACTTAAGTTAGTGACCTTTTCAGCACAATTATTTAAATACAAATCCTCTTACATTTAGTTCATATTGTAGACCAACTTCTCAGACATAAGAAATCATTTTCTTGAGAGTATTTGACATCGCACTCAATTTTGATAAGCTTTTGAGCAGTCAATTACAATAATGTGATCCTCCTATCTCCTCCTACTTCAGTGGATTTATGAAATGGATAATCCTTTAAACTCTTAATCCAGATTTGGAATTCATTCAATACAATACCTTAAATAGGAAAAGCCTTTCCCTTTTAACAAAGTACTTGTGAAAGAAGTTATGCCAATATGAACACCTTTTTCTATTATCACATGATTTTTTCATGTCAAGCATATCTACGCATTAAACACTGACAAAACTTTGACCAGGCACAAGTGATCTGGTGATGGAGTTTGCCATAGATAGCTGGTCAGGGCATTTTTACAGGACAGGCACGTGTAGTCAACAATCAGGCTTAATACCCTGATCAGCAGTGACTTTAACAAAGTCTTTTATCATGGGTCACCCCCCCCCCCCTCAATACCAAATGAGCCATGGGAAGAGCGGATTGTTTTTGTTTTGTTTTGGGTTTTTTAATCCTGGGGGAATTGAACTGGGACCTCTACAAAGGCAAAGACCTTTAAAACCTGCGTGCCATGCTGCTCCCTGAACATGTTAAAAGGAAGTTCTGGTTTTTTATCAGACCTTTATCAATTTCAACTATTTGATTGTCAACATCATTAAAACATTTATCATTTTATACTGTAATAAACTTACCTGATAGGCATAGCTGCACTTGTTACTTTCTTTGCGGATGCTATAAACCTATATATTCAATTTTGTGTGTGACAAGTCCAATTATTTCATTCTTTTTAAGGGATGGGGTATGAAGCGTTTGGACAGTATTTATTGTGGGACATTAGAGCACATCAGACATATCGAATTGCATTCTGAATCGAAGAATGTCTTTCTGATATAAAATAATTTTGATTTTTTGAAATTCGCAATGTAATACACATTTGATGGCAAATGATTAAAAATTGATATTTTTGATATTTAACAGTAAAGTAAACTTTATAAATCTGATGATATATACTTACAAGTGTATGTAGGTGGGATGAAAAGCCGACGATCAATTGAAAATTTTGACCTTTCATATTGAAGATATGGATTTTTTCCCCAACACACCAACAACAAAAATTAGGTCTTTGGGGGGAAAAAATCCATATCTTCAATATGAAAGATCAAAATTTTCAATTGATCATCGGCTTTTCCTCCCAGCTACATACACTTTAAGAATATATCATTAGATTTATAAAATTTACTGCAAGGACTGTTATATATCAAAAATGTGAAAAATATCAAATTTTAATAATTTGTCATAAAATTTGTATTATATCGCAAATTTCAAAAAATGAAAATTATTTGATATCAGAAAGACATTCTTCGTATTCAGAATGCAATTCGGTATGTCTGATGTGCTCTCATGTCCCACAAAAAATACTGTTGAAATGCTCAAAACGCTCATTCCAGATCCCATAAACTAACTATTCACTCAAAAAATACAATTAAAAAAAATAAAAATAAATCTTTTTCCCAGGAACAAAACAAAATTGAACTCTTGTTTCCTAAAGTAAACAAAACCTCAGAAACTGGAAATAACATTAACATAATCCGTGATCCGTACTAGTATTAACGCAAGATTTATGTGTTGTGTTTGTCACAGACTTCAAAAGCAGATTCAAAACATAACTCCACATTTTTGATACCATGATGCAGAGGCATGATGTGTCATCACAAAACAATGACTCTAGGCTCGTCACAACTAAAACTTTTTGCATGTTGTATAGATAGGGAGCATCACCTGCTACCCCTGCAGCTTATCACATCCCATTTTGTATACATTCCTATGCTGTTGCTGTGTACAATTTTACACTTTGTGAAGCGAGTTAAGTAAGCGCATGCAGATTTCAGAGTTCAAAGATGCCTTATCATATTTTAGTATACTGCCTAATGTCATTGTTTGTTTGTTTTTAAATGGTCGCTCGGTGTGGAAACAAACTTGGATCCTGACATCAATCTTGAACTGATCATGTTTGGTTACTTCTTATAATCTACAAAACTGCTGCTAACATGATTTTTGGCATAATTTAGCTGACCGATTGATTCAAAACTGGAGTACAGCATGTAGCCACCCTGGTCATTTGTCCTGGTTGAGAGGGAATCAGGGAACCTCAAAAGGTTAAAAAATAATGTTTATTCTCTCTTTGTTACAATTTTACCCACAATATTTTGTCATGGAGAGTATACCTCTTCTGCAACCCTGTGGTTATATTCCTGACTGAAAATAGGAAAATACTATATATCACTTCTTTGTTAACTTTTTTTTCTTTCTTTCATTTGTTGTCAATTTTATTATTATCATACATGTAGTGAATAAATTTTGCCCTAGCTTCAATATCACCACGATTTTACTGAGACCAGCAGCAGGGATGTTGGCTTCCATACTGGGTGAATTAGAAAATGATTTGAGTCAAAGTGTTTACCTATTTCAAACAGTGCACTCCATGTATTGAGTATTTCAAACAATTTGCTTGCTATCTGTTCCACATAAGAAAACTTTTAGGGTAAATATTGTGTCAAATCAAATGCTTCATATGATTCACATGTGAAATCTAATTAATATGTCAGTACTCCAGGATGTACTCCTATATGTGAACAGTGGCGTAGCCAGGGGGCAAAGGGGGGCAGCTGACCGCCCTGATATGTAAGATTTAGCCCTTTTTGTACTTTTAGCCCATTTTTGACCATTTTCATCAAAGTTTGCCCCCCCCCCCCTAACAGCTGTCTTGACACCCCCCCTTTGTCCACCCTCGGAAAAAGTTGTCAGAGTTTGAGGCTAAGTAAAAAATTGAAGCATGATCAATTGTGGGTCTTACTGAGGAACTGCAGAAAAGCCTGAACAGAGGACCCTTGACCATCTTACATATCAATACAACCTTAACATGTGAATGCCGGAGGGGGGGTCTTGTTATAGATGGTAGACCAAAAGATTTCTACCCTCCTTTAAAATCTACACAAGTCGCAAAGTCTCCTCGACTTGAATGACTATTATCCATATTCTGGAACCAAAATGATTAATTTACTGTTACTAATAATCCTGCTTTTTGACATCATACACAAAAACTTTTACAGAATGTTCCCACGATTAGAATTATTTATATTCAGTGTTTACTGTGGAAGTGATCCTGACAGACCTGAATTTGTAGATACTTTGTTTTTTCTATTTTTCTTCAAAAAAATATTAATTAAAATTAAAAACGGAATTAATATTGTGTCACATATTATTCAACACGACTGTCAAGCAAAATGTGAATTCAATAAAAGAGGGTTCATTCATACCTGTTGTTTAATAAAATTAGTAACCACAAAAATGAAGTTTTAACACCAGTTACAATACTAACTTTCCCTTGGTAAGAGTACACAAAACAGTTGTCCTTAGGTAGTTTTACAGTGCATTAATCACCAAGGTGATGAGGCGAAACATTTGATATTGTACTCGATTTCAAGCTCAATTTCAACACAAATGGCACAGAGTGTGGGATGATACCGGTAAACCAGTTCCCACTAGGTTAAAGATTCTCTAAGTGTGTAGAAATAATCTTTACATAATAGAAAGGTGAAGAGCATAAGGCCTAAAAAAATATTGTTTGATTGGCGTAACGTAAAAAAAAGTCTGCATTTTTTTAAAATTTTGTACACACATTTTAAGCTGTAAATTGCGTATGATAAAGGCTTTGGAACTTTTTTTTTTCTTTTTTTTTTCAATTTTAATTGTTTTTTTTTGTTTTTGGTGTTTTTTGCCAAAAAATAAGAAGAAAAGTCTAGGGCGGGCCTATTTTTAGGGCCAGTCAGGTTACGCCAATCAAACATTTTTTAAGGCCTAAAGTCATTAATACACTTTTCAAAAATCATTATTGTATTTTTGAAGGTTAAAAATAGCAATGTATCAATACAATTCACATGGATTCACTTTACAAAAATCATTATGTATTTTAAAAAAATAGCCAATTATCAACATAATTCACATTCAGTGATGCTATGTGTCAAAAAACAACAGGAAGCAACCCAGTTTTTTAGTTATCTATCAAATAGCTATCATATATACATTGCTAAATTGGGCTTTTTCATTTCAAATCCACACCACCCCTGTGGAAGATTTTGGAAATATCTTCCACAGGGGGAGAATGAATTTCAAATGGAATGAACACATTAGGCAGCTCCATTTGAATTTCATACATCCTCTGAGAAAGATTCAACCTGAATCTTCACCAGAGGGAGGGTGAGTTTCAAATGGATCTACCTAATGTGTTCATTCCATTTGAAATTCATACTCCCCCTGTGGAAGATATTTCTAAAATCTTCCACAGGGGTAGTGTGGATTTTAAATTACAAATTTGATCAAATTATTTTGAGTATCATTGTCCTATTCATTAGGTTTAAGTTTAAACAGGTAATGCTGTGAATGCAATGTAAACACTATTGTATTTCTCCAATTGCAGTTTGTTGTTCATGTCCATAGTGCCATGAATGTTCACATTTCTTGTTGACTCTCATGGATATAACATATTGTTCACATTCAAAAACGCTATACCATTTTTTCGGTCTGATCATATACCCTAGAAATTACATAGTCTGATGTGACAGTGTTGAGGCAGCTATTTTTCAGACGCATCTATGTAGTGTTTTTTGTGTGAACTTTCAGCTTAACGCTATCTATTTGAACTTTGAAGCTGCGTCCAGTAAAATGCGCTTGGACGTCACTGCCACATCAGGGTGAAAATGATATAATTAATGTTAAAACTGCAACTCCAAATGTAACCTTTAGAAGAAGTATTCAATCTGCAAAACTTTCCATCTAATTTGTGACACAATCTGGTCCATGAGGTCCAAATGGCGGCAAATTTGAAATTGAGATAAAGGCAAAAATATGCGGGCAAAAACAATAAAATATGTCAGAACCAAGTAAATTAGACCTTTGATGTTTTTAGTATTATGATAACCTAATGTTTGTATAAGGTAATAATTATAGTAACTCAATTTTAAAAAATGCCTCCTTTGGCCCCCATGGAGCAGATAGTGTCACATTTTACTTCAAGCTGATGTGTACTACAACTAGCAGCATGTTTAGTATCCTTTACCAGAATTTCTTTGTTTGCCAGTCTCTTTCAGTTCTAACCATGCTAACCACTAATTCATGTTGAACTCACAACTTGTTAATTGTAATTATATCAGGTAAAACGATCTCCCCTACACCAATTTTGTATCATGCTCCCTGGACAACCAGACCCCCACAACAGAAATCCAACCATTGTATCCAAACACAATGATCTATTTGTACTAGGTTAGTGAAGCAACTGAAATTGCATGCGACACAGTAATTAACGCATGCATAGTAATTGTTCATTGGGTCTGCTGGGTAGATATATAATTACAAATGACTGTCAATTAAATCTCGATACAATTTAGTTTTGTGAATAAAGATTCATTTAAAACATAACTGCAGCATTTGTTTGAGGAGGTAAAAACTTCTCTGTGCCCACTTTTGTCATTTGGTTGCAATATTTTTTTCATATTCCTTTACTTTTTGTTACCAATGAGACATATTTTCAGCATTTCATTCAGAATTTAATTTTGCAAAGACCCTTTACACTGCCCGATTTGGCTGTTTACAGCATTAACAGTAAATGCGGTTTTGATTCGCTAATTGAATCATGTCATCGGCTTCGAGCCAGGAGGAAACTTTCCCCACTTCCCCCCTCCCAAATGCAAGTAAGTATTTCCCAAATCTCTAAATCTGATCATTTTATTGAATCAGCATTTTTGTATCTTTTCCAGCCCCCCCCCCCCCCCCTTGCAGGTTCAAGCAACTGTACAAAGTAGATCTTATTCAACATTCACATCTGCTTACGTTCTGAGCCTCAGTCGTTGTCTCAGTCACCCTATGACTAGTAATATTGATCCATTATTGATGAAAAACATTCACCGGTGTTACATATGCAGGATATTTTGTTATGATCACTCCACAAAGCCCTTCTTATCTATAAATGTGCCGGTAATATAGCGTACAAGAATAAAACTTCACAGCTCCAAAATGTATCTCATTTATTATTGCATTGACTTTTTAATTACAAAAATGCCATTGATTCATGCCTACAATAGTCTGTAAACACCACAAAGCTCAAAGAATTATCAAAATGCTCTATAAGCCAATAGTGGCCTGCCAGTTGTGGAAAAAAATGACCACACCCTTTTGGAAAAAAAAGTTTCAAAACTGACAAAGTTACATTTATAAGAATCATAATGTATGTACAGTAATTCTTTTTTTGTAAATACATTTAAAACTTACCTAACAACTCCAACAACTTTACTCATCTCCACACTAGAAATGTGTGTGTTAAAATGTTTAAGTTCCAAATATTTAAAATCCAGGTATGTCCAAAATAGCTTTTAGATGTCCAAAGCTGTCAAGTACAGATACAATATTTAATACCACTATCATCCACCTGACTCTCAATTACCAGTCGATCACCAGTCAAATAGCATATTTGAATCCCAGTCCTGTCAAAATGATTCACTCATGTGGCAATAAGATCAACAAACGCATGGATGCCCTGCCTGCTTTTTCTCCCGAGTCCTGTTCCAACTTCATCTGCCAGCACAATTTCTCAGTTGACATTTATTGACATAAATAGCATGGGAGAATGCCATAGACTCATCTCCAGTTAACCACACACTGATAGCCACACTTTCTGGATGTTTGTGTTTCAAGCTCCGCTGGGACACAAACTTCCGTTTTGTTATTTTTTGACTATTCCATTTTGATCAATAGGTGGATTCACACTCCAGTGACTGGTCTAAACATCAAATGAACAATCAATAAGTTTACCTTGAGTCCAATGGACCTGTGAAAATCACTTGCATTTGTGCTCACCAGATGAGGGCAGCAGTACCGGTCATTGTTCACATGCAGAGGAGGTCTGACACATTTTAGGGGTGCAAACTACGGAAGGAGCAACAGAATGCTAGTTTTAGGTCAAATACGGTAATGGTATTATTGAAAAGCAATGTACAATTTCCATCAAATTTAAATTTTGTTTTTCATTAAAACAATATTATGCTAGGAAGGTCTTCTGTTCATATTAAGCTGAAGCCTAAAGCCCACTATACTATTGTGGCCAAGTACCATGGAGCTCCAAGGGAGATATAACCACTTCCCTGATTTAAGGTGGTATTGGATGCAAAATATTGGTATGTACTTTGCTCTACTCAATTAATCTGTTTAAAACATGCTTAGAGCACTTTTATAATGCCTCCATAACCACCTTAACATCCTAATTACAACATTTATTCAAAATTGCTCAGAGTTTTAACAAAATTATAATTTTTTTATTTTAAAAATGATTCTCATTCTGTAGACACTATAAAGTCTATACACAGTGTGTACCCTCAGTGTAGTGAATACCGGCCAGATGCACTGGGTTATTTTAAACGTCAACCCAGAGAATTTAGCAGTGGCATAGACTAGCGTGAGTCATCCTATTGGGGAAGGAACGACCATGATTGGAAGGCACCGGGTCTGATGTGGGGGCACATGCCATTTTTGGCAATTTTCCAATGGGATTTTCTAAATGTTCACATCGATTGGGGGGCATGTGCCCCCCTGCCCCTGTGACACCGACACTACACCAATGGAACTAAGGCCAAAAAAAAAAAAGGTTTGTCTCAAAGCTCACGAGAAATTTAAAACAAATGCGAAATGCCATTTTTTTTTTTTTTTTTTTTTTTATTCCGACTTTTTTCATGGTATTTTGAGAAAAAAGTCTGATTTTCACCGATTTTTTCTGGAAAAAACTTTAAAAATTTTTTTTTTTGAAATAAAAAAATTTTCCGCATTTGTTTTTTGTCAAATCGTGAACCTTTTTTTTTTTTTTGGCCTAAGTATAATAGTTTTCATGTTTTAAGGTGGTATTGGAGGCATTATGGAAGTGTTCTTAGCATTTATGCAAATTAGCTCATTAATTATGGAAATATGCAAATTAAGGGGTGGCTTCACTACATAATACATTAGAACATATTAGAAACACATATAGCAAAATATTGGCAAAAATTACATATTAATGAGCCTTTCCAGTCCTTTTAACTCGTTAACTATATTGATTATTGACAAAAACAATAGGATGGGATACAAAGAAAATATAAATTGATGTATTATGGAAAACGTGTGTCCGATTTGCTCCAAACAAAAGGTATATTTATCAGTGTACTTTACCCTACTCAATTAATCTGTTTAAAACATGCTCAAATCATTCCCTAATTTTGAGAAAATGCCTCCAATACCACCTTAACATTGTTCATGCATACCATACTTGGATTTGTAAATAAAGTACAATATCTAGACTACCCGAAATAAAGACAAGGTAATTAAAACTTAATATAATTATCTTGGATTTCTTCTACTATCATTGTGTACTTTGATGTTGACCTAATGTCCGAAATATTTTCCCGATTTATTTGATTTGTGACATAACATAATTAAAACAATGAGATGATGTGTGAAATAATGATTCCTTTTTTATTTTCCATCTCAAATTTTCAAACAGGCACACAGAAATGTATTTTAAATATTTTAACTATGTTAAATGTAGGTCTATAACAGTTATCTTTTTAGGTATATTTGTGCTCTAAGGATTATTAAAGGCAAAAAAACCTAGACTTCGCTGTGGTCTAAGACCACGAACACAGCCGTGTTGTGACCCCTAATGACCTTTGACCCCTAAATATATGAAAACGCCCATAGACATTGGCTAATGTCAATGCATGGGTGCACGTGGCATCACTTTGCTATGTTACCTGTGGCAGATGGTGCATTTTGAAGGTTTTTCGTCTCAGACCGGAAGTGACCCCTTAATGACCTTTGACCCCAAATCTGTGTACACCCCATAGACACTGAGTAATAACAATGCATGTGTGCAAGTGGCATCACTGTCCTACGTAATTTGTGGGAGAAGATGCATTTTAAACGTATTTCGTTTTATACCGGAAATGACCCCTTAATGACCTTTGACCCTAAATAAAAAAAATACCATATACATTGGGTAAGCACAATTCATGTGTGAACATACCATCACTCTCCTATGTTTTCCTTAGCTAATACAATTTTTTGAAGGTATTTCGTTTTATACCGGAAGTGACCCCTTAATGACCTTTGACCCCAAATCTGTGTAAACAACATGGACACTGGTTAATAACAATTCATGTGTGCAAGTGGCGTCGCTGTCATACGTAAGTTGTCGGAGAAGATGCATTTTTAGTTGAAATCACGTTTTTGACCCCTATGACCCCTGCGTGACCTTTGACCCCACAAGTTTCATGTGACATGTAGGGGCACGGTCAATGATGATTGTGACCAAGTTGGGTCAAAATCGATGTAAGCGTGTGAGTGCTAGAGCAAATGTAATGGTTGACAGAAGAAGAAGAAAGAACTAGACTTAGCTGTGGTCTAACCCACGAACACAGCCGTGTTGTGAACCTTTAATAGCTTTTAATGACCTTTGACCCCAAAATATATGAAAACCCCATATACATTGGCTGTATGTATGTGTGCACGTGGCATCACTTTGCCATGTTATTTGTGGCAGAAGGGGCATGTTGGTTACCAAATATGTGTTTGTGGGCAAGGAAAGGAGATAAGTAGGGTCACGGGCATAGATGTTCGTGTTTTGTCGAACACAACTCTGCTGAAGCCACGTGGTTCAGCTATGCAAATGATGATATTCCTAAACAATTTCAAGCAGCAAGAGATTTGCGGATTCGTCCTCAGTGCCCAGGACCCGCACGACTGTACTTTGTCAAATCAAGAGAAGACAAAGTAGGAGACTAAGACTCGTTTCTGACTAGTGCAATTTTTGTTGTAGATAGAAAGGGGTCCAGAACAGTGTACTTTGTCTGCAGAGAAGACAAAGTTGCCCCATTTCTAACTTACGCACAAATTGCCCTAACCTGGGCATACGAGTCTTAACTAAGACTCAATTATAATTATTGGTTAGCATATAGTATATACAATAATTGCAAATAATTTATTATGATTCATGACAAATTATTTTAAGTAGGCTATACAGAGTGACATTAATACATTATTAAAAAATACACAGAATATTTTATTGATATTGCACAAAGTGAAGTTATATATATAATTTACAAAAAAGTGAATAAAAAGCGACTATTCAATATTATTTGATATAATGATGTCATGTATAATAGGCTGGACAATGTGAAAGCATAAATAGAATTACAACATAATTATCGAGGTTTATATGTCACAGAAATACGCAGGCTTATAATCTTTATTGTACGTTGCCTTTTCTAAAAGTAATACTAAGATAGAGGCATCTACGTGTACCAATTCTCTGAACTATGAAAATGCATTTTTAACACTTTGAATATGAACATGTTGAAAAATAGTTCAATGGAATGACGATGTTCGTTATATTATATAAGTTATAGTATGATGAAAATCGGTAATTGATTGACATGATTAATGTATGTTATTTTTGATAAATGAGGTATTGAAACTGTTGAAGACGAGTATCAAATATGCAGGAAAAACACAATATTTAAATAATCCGATTCATGAAACATTGACAGATCATTGTACAATTAAACAATGTTATATAGATATTAATTAACATCTGCTATGTCACAATTATTGCGTATAACAAAATACTTGGATTAACATAAAGATGTTTCACTGAGCTCAATTATTTTTAAAAAAGATATAAATTTAGATTCTCATGCAAGACATTACTAAGTGCATGGTTTATATTAATTTTGACATAAGTTAACAGTTATCCTGCTCTTAAACTTGCTTTTGCCTATAATCAAACATTATTTTTACCTTTATTGTTTTGTTTCAGTACAAGGGAATCGTCTTTGTTTGTAAATCTAAATGGTTTAACTGAAAAGAATTGCTAATACGTTATGGCAATAAATGTTGGCTGATGGTAGCTGTAATATGTTGTCATTACAGATGCTTGGTATTGCTTGGGCTTGGGCTTGACATAAATGTGATCTAGCAGAGTTCCTTTAGCGGTGGTAGAATTGGAGATGACCTGATGGTATTGTCTGAAAGCGGGTAAAATGGTTTCTTTGAACAAGTTGCGATTGAAATCTCCGGCCAGTACTTTGTAATCTGTATCTAGTACTTCCATTTGGGCTGTGATATTGTTCATTTCTGTGCTAAACGTGCTTGTACTTGTTGCCATAGGCTTGTATATTGTCGCAACCAGCAAGTTTGTTTTTCCACTTGTTCTTATGGCAAGTATATCACATTCATTACTGAAAAGTGGTACTACTGTATAACGGATGCCGTTCTGAATATACATAGCGACACCTCTACCATTTCCAGAGTTAACTACTTCCAATGTGTATCCTTCAATTGAAACAGAGTCGAGGTTACTGTCGTCGGTAAGCCATGTTTCAGACAAACAGATCACATGGGCCTTTCTTATTTCTGGGTTCTTTTTGAGATCATCTATGTGTCGATGTAAACTCTGTATGTTGTGATGAGCGATTACAAAATTTGTGTTGTGGTCGATTTCTGTCAAAGGGTTTGCTTTGGAAAGATCACATGTAGGCATTTTGGCGGCGTTTTGCTTCGATATCTTCATTACAAAAGATGCGGGATTCATCATAATCCATCAAATACATTCCTTCAAGATGAGTGACTCGACTGAGTGCCACGTAAGCCATCGATTTTCTTAGACCTTTCATAGAAATCACTGCCTGATCTGTCGTTTGGCCCTGCACTTTATGAACAGTAACAGCCCATGCAAGTTTCAATGGCATCTGTTCTCTTGTCGTAGTGAATGTTCTACCTTTGACCTGGATGATTCTTTACGTGGCTTTATTGGTATACATCCTGCATAGTGTGGTGGAATAAACTGGGTAGTTCGTGTTTTTGCTCCAACTCGATCACTGTCAAATTTGACATATACAACAATTGGCATATTTTGAGAATTGCAGAACTCGATTCCTTTCACTATGCCAGGAACTCCGTTACATAGTCCATCTGAAACATCTACATTTGCTATGAGCATAACTCGAGCATCTACTGCTAATTTCAGGTAAGATGCTAAAGAAGTATCATCTGCACGTGTTGTTCTATGTATGCGTTTCATGCACTTGGATAATTCGTCCACCTCTTTGGTCAACGTCATTAGCTTTAATGGTGAACATTTCAGTGTTCAGTGACGTAAGTTTTCTTTCATTGTGGCTATCGACATCTTTGTTAAGGTAAAACAAATGCAATGCATCAGGAGGCGTTGTTAGATTATTTTCCTCAACTCTTCGTGATTCGAGCAATTCTTTGTCTGTCTTTTGCAGTGGTTGTTTCTTTTTCCGTTCACGTAGCCGATTAAGCATTTGAGCAAAGATAGCATCATCTTTTTGGCGCATGATTTCTTTGAGCTCAACTATTTGAAAGAGTGGGTTCCATATATCTTTCAAAATTTCGTCGTCATGCGGAAAGCATAATGGTGTAGGTGGGCTAATTGGTGGCAATTGATAGAAATCTCCCACTGCTAGGATTGACACATTGCCAAAGTCAGTATATGTTCCTTTAATCTGCTGCAACCGTCCGAATATATATGTCAGCTGAGTTGTACTAACCATTGAAATTTCGTCTATAATTACTAATTGCAAATGCCGATATTTGACTCGTAAAGTGTTTAGTGATTCTTCACCAAGTGGTTTGTAATCTTTTTGAGATTTAGGATTAATTTTTAATCCGGAGCAGATTGTTTGACCACAAATATTGAATGCAGCTGTTCCAAGGTGAGCAAGTGACAAGACTGTCATATCTTCGGCGGATTCTGTCATGCCTGCAAATACTTTTTTTGCATAGTACTGAATGCATTTGATAACATGCGACTTTCCCGTTCCTGCACCTCCAGTAACAACCATTTGAAATGGTTCGACACTCTGATCTCTTACTTTATCGTCACACCATTTTGTAACATGATTAAATACCTGACGTTGCTTTTCGTTCAGTTGGCGCATCATGTGTTGTGCTTGGTCTTCGGTTATTTCAGGATCGCATGTTTCAATCGCACATCTAGGTTGATCTCCCTGATGTATATTTTGTCGTGACTGCAGTTCAGGAATTTCAATTTCGGCAAATTCATCATCTGAATCTTGAACTAAATTGCGGTCTAATTTGTCATACAGACGTTGTTGTTCACCTTGTGGATTAATTGCTTCCCATGCATCTTGAAGGTCTGCAACATGTTGAATCGCATCCCATGCTTCATCTAGTTGATCAGTTGCTGGTTCAAACTCTTTCATATTTTCTTTAACTATATCTTTGACTTGTGCTCTTTTGCCATTGATATTCACATTACCCTTCATATGATAATCTTCATATTTGGTAAAGGCATTTGGCTTGATTTGTTCATTTCTGTGTGGCAAATATAAGCGTAGCATGTTCATATGATAACGCTCACTATCTTTCTTAACTGATACTCTTGGGTAACGAATAACAGCTGGCTTTCCTCTTGTACGTTCTTTCATCTTGATGGAACAATTTTGCAGTTCAATTGGTTTATTTCGTTGGCAAGATTTCGCTTGTTTTTCATTACTTGCTTCATCACCTACATCTTGTTCATTCTCTGATTCAGTTTGCTCAACATCTGTTTCGTTATCTGCTTCATTGTTTGTTTCGTCATCACGTACATCTTGTTCATTCACGGATTCAGTTTGCTCAATATCTGCAACATCTGTTTCGTTTTCTTCTTCATTGTCTGTTTCGTCATCTATTAATTCATCTGGACTGGCATTGATATTATCTGATTTGCCTGATACTTGATAATGACTGGAGAAAAATTTAGCCATGCACATGTTATTATACTTTGAGGTTCTTGGTCTACCTATATACTTTTCAATTTGGGATGTTTTCCAAACTTGTTCAGATTTCCCTATGTTTGCTTGTACCTCTTTCAATGGCAATGATATTTTGTGTCCGTCCAAATCAGTTTGAACAAAGATGACCTTTCTGGTACTATTTCAGAGAGGCATGCTACAGATTAGGTAGATGGCGCCCATGACACTGATTTCTCTATGTTGCAAATAAACACTACCAAGTTTTCTCAATTGCGAAACAGCATCATCATTTCCCAATTCCCTTGCTTCTCTCTGTGCATTTCTTAACAAATCACCCATTTCTCTTTCAGATTTGGTAATGTAGGAAAGCATGTACATGGCGGCACCAAATGGATCTAACACAAACTGTATGTCCATATTTCCATTCCAGCATCGAATCAAGTGTGGGTTGTAATTGTTGATCCATTGATCTTGGATACGTCGTTTCAGGTTTATTGTGTTTTTTCTTGTAACCAATGCTAAGTACTCTTCAAATTCAGATTGTGTAACTTGTGCGGTACGGAGTATTTGTTCAAAATTTGCGTCAGTGTTACCTTCGACAAGTTTCCAAATCTTCTTTAAAGTTTCCTTTGCCTTTGTCTCTTCTTCTTTTCTATGTTCAAGAGCTTCTTGGTATTCGAGATCTTCTTCATTTCCTTCTATCCCTTCATGTCTGGAGATAAATGTTCTGTTGGATGGTGGTTTTGGAAAATTAAACCGACATACTTTTCCAGTTTTCCGACATGATTTCGAATGACTTTTACTGTGTAGTTGCACACTGGTCACTAGTTCATGTAATTCTTCATCAGTCTCAGGGGGCAGTTCACAAGATATATACTTGTCAACAAAGTCTGTAATATCTTCATCAGAATCTTCATCAAACTTGGGTGCATCTTTAACCCATACCATCATGTGAATGTGTGGCCAACCTCTTTGTTGGAACTCTGTCCTGTAGTAATAGTCCTCAACTTTACCAATTGGGTTAGCTGATGAGCACATTACATCTTTAATTAAAGTGTGCACTCTTCGTTCAAACATTCTGGCTGCTGCTGCAGGATTAGACATGATGATAGTACAGTGATCTTCCCATGTCATGTTCTTATGTTGTTCTTCAGTCATTGGCGGTTTGCCTTGTGATATTAGGATACCATTGGTTATTTCGATCCAGCGTCTATCTGCAGCACTAAATGACATGAAAAATGTTGGGATTCCTAATTGACGTATCATTGCAAACAGATCTCGCTTTGATCTTTCCCAATAAGCAGGTGTTCCTCTTATTTGTGTCAGGAATCTATATCCTTCGTCCCTTTTGATTAGGTTTTTACTTGTTCCTTGTCTCGCAACATAGATGCAGTTATCTTTCTACCTCCTGCTGTCTTAGTGTTACCTACTCTAATTGCGATAAAAATAACGGAGTGAATTTGGTGAACCTCTGTTGAAAAAAAAAAAAAAAATATGTATTCGGATTCCTGACAAATCTGTTGTCCATTGAAAATAAGCGAGCATTAAAGTATCGTGAAGGTGATATCTTTTTCTCTCTCTTTTCCATGTAGGTGTTTTTGCCATCAGGAAATTCAGTTGGGAAACTCTTTGATTCCATTTCCAAAACCTTTTCAGGTATATTTCCTTCGCCAGGAGCAAGACACATTATTGATTCATCATGTTTGTCTGCAACATATTGAGCAAAATCTACTGGATGTAGAAACGAAAAAAGTGGTGCTGAGGTATTTGTAACATAGTCAGTTTCCGCTTGTACATTATTTTCTGATGCATCTGGAGGGTTATATTCAGAAGGTTCATCTATCATCATAGGATCTATGTCAGAATTGTGTTTAGTAGCTTGACTATCTTTATTTGCATCATCAGCAATATCATCTTTGTGTTGATCTTCAACATTACTCATATTGTCACTGGCCAGATGACTGGAACATTCTGATTCATTTTGGTTGACATCGGTAGACCTAATATTTGTTGTTTCACTCACAGATATATATGTATCGACTTCTATGGCTAGTGGTTGAATGACAAACGTTTTGTATCTTAGATGCAATTCCTCAGACAAGAGAAGCAGATAGTCGTGAAGGTTTTCAAAGTTTTCAAAATACAACGCAACTGCAGTTCCTTCTGATGTTGGAAAACCGAATTCATCTCGAGAATGAGAATAAAAAAATACATATTGTCCTGATGTAATGTCCTTATAAATCGCCATCATGTAAGGTTCAAATATCAAAATGTTAAAATTTGATACATGGAATGCGTCCTGTAATTCAACAGCAAGTGGTCTTAATGCACTGTCTGGAGTAGCGTCTAATCTTCCACATCTTTGAATCAGATATCGAATAGGGAAAGATGAATTGCCAAAGGTACAAGTCGTCGGCAATTGTTCACTGTCTAGATACTTGCTACGATCGAGTTGGCCATTTGCATTTAGTTCCCGAGATGTTGTCTTGTACAATTCATCGCCATATATCAGAATTTGGTCTAAATCATCCGATGTCAATTTCTGGGAAATACTCCGTATATAGCATAACATTACTAATGCATTACACGAACATTGTACAGCTCTTGATTCTTCGCTGAATTGGGCATCTCCTTGATGAAAATTTGCCAAAATTCTGTTTGCATAGGTTAATCTAATGGCCAGATCATCATCGTGGAAGTCATGATCACCGTTCTCATTAATAACGTGGTCATCGTAACATTCACTAGAACTTCCGTCACAGTTGGCACTTTGTATGCATGACTCATCATCGTTCTTCGAGGTTTCATGTAAAAGTTCATCAGAAGCATTAGTGTGGTGACTTGATTCCGACATTGTTTTTTCCAACGCATCGTTTTGTGCCTGATGTTCTTCATTGCGAAGTAACTGATCGTCTAACATAGTGTCAAACTCGTTGAAATTTATATCAACATTTTCATACTCTGGATTGTTTTGTTTTAACCAGACAAGAGCTTGCCTTACTTTTGTAGGATTTACGTCTTGACACATGTGATGGCCTTTGTACTCTAATTTCTTTTTCAGTTTGACTCTGATCAGACTTTGTTCCGTTGGTAGTCTTGGTAAACATCGAGCAGTATTAACGACATTAGCTTTGACGCATACAACCTGTCCATTGATTCCTTTTTGAGCACCCTTTATAAGTGAAATCATCTTCATGAATAGTATGGTAGGCGAAATGAGATGTCTTTCCAGCATATTTAATTGAGACAGTTCAGGTGGCTGCTCATGTAAGCTAAGCTTATTTACTGTTGCTAATCTAGGAACAGAATTTGATAACATATTTCTATGACAGGCTTCACAAATCCATTTGTTTTGCTTATCATTATCTGTTGTAAGAGGTAATTCTGCAATTGCAACATTTGCTGGTATACTCTTGAGTAGGATGCGTTCATTATATTTGTCTCGATGTAATGTTCTAACCTGTTGCTTGAAAAGGATTCGTTGGCATATTTGACATATGTATATCAGTTGTTGGTCTTCTTTGCACGATCTTTTGAAATTTGCAATAACAGTATCGATATCTGATGACTTCTTTAATCTATTAGACTGAACACGTTGTCGCTTTATGTTGGCCTTTTCAGGGTCTTCATACTGAAGTCGAGACTGAAGTCGTGCTTGTTGACGTTTTTTGTCAGCCTTTTCAGGGTCTTCATACTGAAGTCGAGACTGAAGTCGTGCTTGTTGTCGTTTTATGTCAGCCTTTTCAGGGTCTTCATACTGAAGTCGTGCTTGTTGTCGTTTTATGTTGGCCTTTTCAGGGTCTTCATACTGAAGTCGTGCTTGTTGTCGTTTTATGTTGGCCTTTTCAGGGTCTTCATACTGAAGTCGTGCTTGCTGTCGTTTTATGTTAGCCTTTTCAGGGTCTTCATACTGAAGTCGAGACTGGAGTTGTGCTTGTTGTCGTTTTATGTCGGCCTTTTCAGGGTTTTGATATTGCTCCCACGCTTTTTGTCGTTTTCTTTCGGCGTATTCAGGTGATGAGTACTGCTCCTTTGATCTTTTCCTTTTTTGTGCACGAATTTCATTTTGTACTTCTATTGGTTGATTTTGTAACCATTTTTGATGTTTTGTTAGTTTTTGTCTTGGTTTGGGCAAACTGGAACTATCGTGGCTACTTGTACATGGTTTGATATTTTGTTCAGTCCATGTCGAACATCCTGGTTCATTTTCCACGCCAACTTTAACAGTCTTGGTATCTCTAATGTAGGTTTCAGTCACAGATATATCGATTTTTATGGATAATGGTTGAATGACAAACGTTTTGTATCTTAGATTCAATTTCTCTGCCAATAAAACCAGGAATTGGTGAAGGTTTTCAAAGTTTTCAAAATACAATGCCACAGCAGTTCCTTCTGATGTTGGAAAACCGAATTCATCTCGAGAATGAGAATCAAAAAATACATATTGTCCTGATGTAATGTCCTTATAAATCGCCATCATGTAAGGTTCAAATATCAAAATGTTAAAATTTGATACATGGAATGCGTCCTGTAATTCAACATCAAGTGGTCCTAACGCACTGTCTGGAGTAGCGTCTAATCTTCCACATCTTTGAACCAGATATTGAATCGGGAAAGATGACTTGCCAAAGGTACAAATCGTCGGCAATTGTTCACAATCTAGATACTTGTTACGATCAAGTTGGCCATTTGCATTTAGTTCCCGAGATGTAATCTTGTACAATTCATCGCCATATATCAGAATTTGGTCTAAATCATCGGATGTCAATTTGTGGGAAATAATCGGTATGTAGCATAACATTACTAATGCATTACATGAACATTGTACAGCTCTTGACTCTTCGCTGAATTGGACATCTCCTTGATTAAAGGTTGCCAAAACTCTGTTTGTATAGGTTAATCTAATGCCACCAGTAGGCTTCGTTACATCCGGTTTTTTGTCAATTGAGCTAACAGATTTGCTGCATTTGATTTTACTTTCTGGATTATCATGATTATTATCATCCTGTAATTTCTTGTATAATGCCAATTTAGCACGTGTTAATCTAATGCCACCAGTAGGCTTCGTTACATCCGGCTTTTTGTCAATTGAGCTAACAGATTTGCTGCATTTGATTTTACTTTCTGGATTATCATGACTATTATCATCCTGTAATTTCTTGTGTAATGTCAATTTGGCACGTGTTAATCTAATGTCACCAGTAGGCTTCGTTACATCCGGTTTTTTGTCAATTGAGCTCACAGATTTGCTGCATTTGATTTTACTTTCTGGATTATCATGACTATTATCATCCTGTAATTTCTTGTGTAATGCCAATTTGGCACGTGTTAATCTAATGTCACCAGTAGGCTTCGTTACATCCGGTTTTTTGTCAATTGAGCTCACAGATTTGCTGCACTTGATATTACTTTGTGAATTATCATGATTATTATTATCATGTAATTTCTGGTGAAATGCCAATTTGGCACGTGCTTTATTAGAACGCTTAGGCATTTTCAAAGAAGTAATGTGATTGAATAAAAAGTGATAAATAGCGTTTAGGCTAATTAGTGTAAGTTTAATAAACACAAACAATGAAACTTTTAATACTATATAACGGCAAAAATATTTACGATATCTATTAAAATACGTAAAAAGTAGAAAATTATAACTACAAGAATACAACAATTTTAACAATGAAAGGTAACTTTTAAACAAACAAGTTTATGTATATAATAAATAGAACACGATAAAAACTAGGAATTGTTAATAACGCTTAACGGTTTAATATGGTAACTGATATACAAAAGGAAATTCCGAAATATCGGACTACTTTATGATGAAACAATTTAAATTGTCCAACATATACTTTGAGCTACTGGTTTTTGAAGTAATTGCTCTCTGAAAGAGATTCGTATTCGTGTCGTTAACGTTTATGATTCTGTAAAATTCTTACTTTAACGGGACTGCACGAAGAGTCAAGACTCAAGAAAAGGTCTATCCGTTAATTGTTACTTTTGTCTTTGAACAGAACACTAGTTTAGACAGAACGCTAGTTAACGTTTAGTATTAGATATTCAATTTACGTGTCAAGTACGAATGTAGATTTTAGCATTACCCAGGGTCGGTTGTACGCTTAGTAAACGTTGTTTTATATCATACGAAACCAATCTACAGACCCCATAGACAATAAATAGAACCGTGTTGTTCACATTATTGTTGTACTTGCATTTGTTTTAAAATAATTCCATAATTTGGTCTGAGTTTTGATTTATTCTCAAAGCACATTTCAAATTCGGTTTTAACTTCCAATACAGAACGTAAATCCTATAATAATTATGTTCATTGATCTTTTTCACATTGTTATTCCAGTCGAAGATACTGTGTGTCTGAACACCAGTGGTTGAGGCTGATGTTGGCAAATGTAAAATTTACTGTACTTCTATAAATCGTCATTAAGGTGTTTTGGCCGAAAATACCTTGATATCTCTTTCAAACCATATTTTATCTTCTGAAATCCACGTTAACATGTTCAAAACAGAGAATGTCTTTTTTTTCTACATATGCTGCAACTTTAAAGGCTTGTTTCTCTGTATTTTGTATTCAAGTTCCATGACCTTTGACTGATAATAACTTTGTAACTACATATCCCAAAGGTATCATTTTAATCCACACTTACTGCTTTATAATTACGAAACTGTAAATATCTCAATTAACTAATTTATGCCATGTGCCTTATTAACATGCGTTCGGTAAATTAGTAATCTTGAAATATGAACGGCGATGTCTTTTACCTTTCTGCAGATGTGAAATATTGTTGCACTAGCTCTGTATCAATGATAATTGAGTATAATCGAATTTGGTGCACTGTAAAAGAACTCGGCCGATATTTTCAATCTAGGGTCAACTTTGTCAAGCAAAACACATGTATAATACATAGTAAAGCAGATAGTACGTTACGAATCCTAATGTTATTCGTGTTGCTAATCAAATCTGTCTACTTCCAGGGTGCTTGAATTCTTCAATAACGCCATTTGTATTTATCAAAGTCCCTATTGACTTGTTACAAAACGAGCATGTGCATGGATTGTTTTCTATCATGCCGTATTGATTTGAAACAACGGATTCTTCCCCCGCAACTTTTAATAAACTTAGTGACGTTGTTTTCCCTGTATCATGATGTACTCACACTTAAGATAATCTCACAAGAGGCAAAAGAGACGTTCTGGATGAGAATGTATTTTTTTAATTGCTGGTACAACAAATTAGATCAAATACATGAGATACAATTAATATTTGAAAACACATCATGATGTACATCTGATAATAAACAATAAATTTGTACAGAAAATATAACTACGCATTTTAGTTAATTAAATCTGGTATTACATGACTAATAATCCATATCCATTGGTGTAAGCATGAAAGAATCACAAGATGCATTAGAATTATAATAATGTACATTAACGGGTTATTGTGTATTGCTTGGGTACGCCTATACTTAATCATCGACTGATTTACTATCCTAAAAAAACTAGTTTACGTTTAATTATCTATATTCATTAGGTTTTTGGTAACTATCCCATGTAAGAATTACAAGAGCCAAATGATCAATGTTACTCATAACGGGGCTTCACTTGCGTGTATTTTTAGCTATGTATGGATAGTCCTATGACTGACTGTGCTTTGCTATATATTTTCCTTTCCTTGAATTTGTTTAGGCCAACCTGATTCTTTGGCGCCGCTTTGGTATATCATTGTAATTAATATTTACATGTACTTATATTGTTTCATTGTCCATGTTGATTATTAGGTTTTTGGTTAATGTCTCATGAATGTAAGAATTACGAGATTGCTTGGGTAGGCCTATATGCTTAATCATCTTTAGCTATTTTACTATCCTTGACTTGGCTATATCATACTGTAATTAAAATCTACTTAAATATTATTGTTATGCAATCAAAAAGCTAGTTTACGTTTTCCATATTCATTTACATTATGTGTTTGGTAACTGTCCCATGTAAAAATTACGAAATTCAAATTATCAATATGTTAATAATAAATATTTACGAGGCCTTACTTGGGTATTTTTGGCTATACATGGTAGACCTATGATTGACTGTGCTTTGCTAATTATTTGTCTATTTGTTTGCCTACCTGAGATGATGCTTTATCATTGTAATTTAAAATTACATGTACTTACATTGTAATGGAATAAATAGGGTAGTTCCATTCGCCATGTTCATTATCAATTCAGTTCAACTCATGTTTCATTTCAATTCAATGCGCTTCGATTTCGCTTCACTTCAATTCAATTCGTGTCAATTGTTTAAATTAAGTCTCATTTAGTCTCAATTAAGCCTCATTTGGTCTCAATTAGTCTCATTTAGTCTCAATTGTGTATATCTATGTTGGGTGCAAGGTCCAGTTCCAGCTCTAGTCCGACGGACCCCAGAACTCCTTGTCGAAGAGATTACCTACAATTCAAGAACAATAGGTAACTCTGTGGTAGTCTGCAATCGTGACATATAACGAGGACAAAAACAACACAATGGCCTGCAGATAACCATGTCACATATAACAAGAACAAACACAAACATAACATGAATGAAATTGTCGCTGACCTAGGACAGCGTTCAAGCTTTTGACTTACGTTTGGTGGTCAGAATGGTGGGAACTTGAAGTGAAAGATATCCTTCTTAAAGGAACATTTTCTAGGGTGAAATTTTGTGTATAAACTGAATCTGACATAAAAAAATGCATAATTATCAACTTGAAAAATTTTCCCCATAGCACGGTACAGGCATATTTCTGCCCGAAGTCCGCAAATTTGAGCGAAACTTGTCGCAAAAAAACATAAGTCCTTCAAAACTGTGACTCTCAGGGCTAAACAAATATAAACTTGCTCTAGAGGAGATCTTGGCTATAGCAAGTTTATATTTGTTTAGCTTTAAACCTCAGTTTTGAAGGGATTTTTTTTTTTTGCGAAGGCCTTTATTTTGTAGTAACATATTACTAATTTATTTTTTGTCAGTACATTTAACCGAGTCAAGTTTTATACCACTATTTAACTATTGAAATACTGAACAAAAAGACACAAAAAGCATTTCAATAGCTCATACCATTGAGTTATGGCTTTTTCAAGCTCAAAATTAGGCGAAAATTGCATTTTTTCTCAAATCAATGGTCACCCTGACCCCCAACTTTCTAACCCTGTTGCAAAAATAAAGAAATTGATTTATTCCATTTAATGATTTGAATATCACAAATGTGCCCTTGTCACATAATTAGCATAAACAATTAGGCACTACTCAGTAGTTTTCATGTTCATACACTCACAGGAAATTAGCATGTGAACATTTTTCTCACCCTAAAACGGCCATTTCCGGCCAAAATTGGACCAAAAAACGATTTTTTTCCTCAAAATCAGTGAAAATAAGGGTATTTAAGTGCCAAAATCTGAAAATATGTGACATTTTACCCCTAGAAACATTTAAGTGCCAGGTTATCAAGAATTTTGACTGTTTTTACCCTGAAATATTTTTTTCACACGTGTGTCCGCCAAAAGTAAGTCAAAGCTTGAATGCTGTCCCAGCAACTATTTCAAATTTTGATGAATTTTTGAAAATTTTGTATATAATTTCATATACATGAATCATGTCCCAAAGTTTATCCTAGTCTCACTGAATAACCTCCTGTTTTGGTCATATTTATCACAAATTTCCAGTCTCATGGAAAGACTCCCATTTTTGGGACCTTCCCAATGAAAGACCCCACCCACTTTTTCGGTGTCTAGGCTCTCACCGAAAGACCCTTTTTTTCTAAAACCTGTCCGGACATCACTGTCACTTCCAAAGTTGAGTGCCCCCCCCCCCCTCCGACGGAACTCCCTTGTCAAAGAGATTGTCTACAATTCAGGAACAATAGGCAACTCCCAAGATAGCAAGACAACGTTAACAATGTTCAGCATGGTCACGGTCGGTAAGCTGACACTAGGTCAAGACAATGTTAGACCATTGTTAAATTATGGTTGCAATGGGAATGTCAGCCTAACGTTGGGTCAACGTTGCTATTCCAACCTTACATTATGGTCGGTATGTTAACGTCAAGCAGCCATCCTTAAAATGACGGTCAGTAGTGATGTAGCGTCATAGGGGCAAGTGCCCCCCAATCGATTGCAAAATTTAGAAAATCCCATAGGAAAATTGCCAAAAAACAGCTTGTGCCCCACACTACGCCACTGACGGTCAGCATCAATTCAAGTTTGATATCAAGACAACATTGGCCCAACGTTGACAATGGTCGGTATGGTCACAGTCGATAAGCCGATGCCAAGCCTATGTTAAACCAACGTTGACATGCCAACCTTAAATAATGATTAGATTGGGAACATCTGGCCAACGTTGGGTCAATGTTGTTATGCTAACCTTATAATATGGTCGGTATGCCAACATAGCCAGCCAATCTTAACATGACAGTTGGCATGCCAACGTTGTTGTGCCAACCTTAGATGATGGTCAGTATGCCAACATCGAGCCAATGTAGCCAGCCAATCTTAAAATGACAGTCGGCATACTAACGTTGTTGTGCCAACCTTAAAATGAGAATTCTATTTTATATTACTTTTTAAGAAAAAAAATCAACATTTATAGTAAATGTTACCAATATTTACAGAAACTTTGATCAATATCCCTAAAAAGATGGACTTGGGTGGTTAATAGTCATTAAAATATATCTTATATTAAAAACACTTCTTCAACTATAAACACCCCATTAGCTCAATGAAAGGTACGGTAATCAATTTGTCTTCGTTGTAAAATAGAGAATATAAGACTAAATGTAAGCATAGTATACACTAATAACTCATTTAAAAAAAGATTTTTGTCTCATTGAGCTGGTTTGCTAATGGTTGGGTCAATGGATGGATTAATAATGTTGGCCCACAAATTACATCTGTATTAGGCCAAAAAAAGTTTGTCTTGACCTTTTGGCTAAAAAGCTGTCCTTTGTGATTTTTTTTTTTTTTTTTTGCAATCCTGTTTTAGGGCTTTTTGTTTAGCAAGAAGCAGAACACATGCCTTACTACGAAAATGTAGTTAGCCTATTCTGTCACTCCTAAACCCCAAACCTATGCTCACTAAATCCTAACCCTGACCTAAAACTACACAATCTGCTAAATAATTCAAACATTTAATAATTCAAACCCTTAAAAACTTGCAAAGTTCTGAAAAATCAAGATCACACAATGTCACAATGTAATGTCAATGGTGCAAAATTAAGCACCCCAAATGTTGATGTGCGACACTAATTTACTGTTATTTTATTCTATATTAAAACATTACCGAAGTAGGAGTACAAAAAGTTGACTTTTATGTGTTGAGGAAACCCTAATATTTACTCGGCATGACATGAAAATGAGTGAAAAGGTGATCTTTCCTCTACCAATATCAATCGAGCAGTAAAAAAATGATGGTGTTATACAAGGCGGAGATCTATTATAAGTAGAGTTGATTCTCCCGCTATTTCGATCACAGAGCTAAGACTTGTATGCTCTTTCAATAGATCGATATTCAGAGCGATATTCTGATACAGTTTTTGGAGTATTTATTTTTGACATTTTGTCTGAAATGATTGGAAATTGTTTTGTGCCCAAAATGTTATTTTTCTTGGAAACTTCAATGATTTTATCATTTAAAAAAAATGCACTGGCGCATATGTGCTAAATCTCATTTTAAAAGCTATGCGCGTGTGGTCCGCAGACAAACTTTTTTTTTTTTGGATTAAGAGTTCGGTCAATGTTGGATTGACGTTGATTTTAGTGATTTCCAGTGAATCTACATAAATGGGAAAATTTCCAAATGTAATTTTCTCAAAATGCTGTTTTTTGTGATATGCAGGTATAAATTTACATGTACATGCAGAAATTGTTACAGATATTCTCCATTCATTTGACATAGTAAGGATATGACCAATTATAATTTTAATGTAAAACACCCCAAGACAAATTTGATGTCAAAAACTTACATGAATTTGACATCTAATAATATGAAATTGCAAATGATGAATGCAGTTGTTTTATGGCCTTGTTCATATTAATAATAAATAAGCATTACAAAGTCATTCAAACCAGATCAATTATACACAAAACATACAATCATATCAATGATCATAACAGAGTGGTGAAATGTACACGACCGTATCCAAACAAAGGGCTGGGACACGACAGCATACAACCGCGCATACGTACCCCCAAACACCATACCATGAGTTCTACAGTGTAGATGCACAGATATGGCTCTTGAGAGCTACAAATGTACAGCCATGCATCCCACACAACATGTGTACAAATAATAACAATCAATAGATAAGTGCAACAACAATTACAAAATGTGAGAAACAAATAAAAACATAACTTCAGCACAGAGCAGAAACAATTCTGAGTTCACACAACCATTTCCCAACATAGCTGCTAGGAAGTAATTGTGTGAGTCCAACAATCATGAAATGAGAGGCCCACTATCACCAGGCACTATCACAACTCCAAGAAAGCAGGAACAGTGCACCTCGCATAGCCCCCATTCATCAAACAATAATTACAAAATTAATAAATGGTCATGTGTCATAAGTTGGGACCCCTTTCGGTAACACATGGGAAATTTTGAACATTACAATGGCTTAACATCTTACTTGATGAGGCTTGTTTTCCTAAGCATTTATTTATTGTGATGGAAAGAGTATAGATTACTCTTTAAAATGACACAAACTTTATTATTGTATAACTAGTATCATGGAAAATATGACATAATCATCACTTAAAGTGGAAAATTGTTATTCCACCGTCAAATTAGGTATCCCAACTCATGGCGCAGGACCAAATCGAGTAAATTAATACACAATATAGCAATTAAGACATTTATAAGGAAATATTTCTTATAAATGGCAGTAAAAAATATGATCATGTATGAAAAGCCCACCGACTGAGCACTGATGATGCGACAGTCGGTGTACCTCACATACAAAGTAACACATAATACATTCTTTAAATATTAAAACATTGCACAAAGTGAGACCTCTCTCAAGCACACACAATCAGTAGCATCAGGGGAAGCTTAGGACCTACTAACATGATTCCAGGGAGCCAGTCAGTGGGCCTCGCATAACATTCCGGTACATGAGTAATAAAAGCATAACATGAAAAGGTCCCAATTAGTGATACAACAACTCAGCAAGTAAAACAATCATATAAAACAGCACAGTTCAATAGGCAATACATACATGTACATGTAGCAGGTAAAAACACTGAAACACATTTATAATTAAAATGAAAACAAGTATGTTTTTAATTTAAAGATGCTTTAAAACTAGTCACTGACATAGAACATTTGATTTGTAAAGGCAGTTCATTCCATAGCATTAGTGCTGTAGCAGCGAAATACCAGCTTCCATACAATTTAAATATCTTCACTGGAGTAAGTATTTGGCACCGGACCTGAGCGAGCGAGTGGGTTTGTATTCCACAATCAACTAAGAGATATAGTCCGGTGCAAACCCATAGTGATTTGTAAGTTATTAGCAAGATCTTATGTATAATAATACGCTTCCGTTGGTAACCAAAGAAGCTGTTGCAGAACCAGTGTTATATATTCATACTTTCTCACACGAGGTACCATCCTAGCTGCAGTGTTCTGCACTTCCTGTAGTTACCGATTTCATAATGCGGTAGTCCATAAAGAATTATGCTATTGCAGCAGCTGTCTAAGAGTGAACTCACGAAGGCATGGAAGAGTTTCTCAGTGCATGCATGATCGAGGTACTTTCGAACTTGACCAATTTAGCGTAGAGCGAAGTTAGATGCTTTGCAGATTTTATGCACATGAGCGGATATATACTAAGGTGTTTATCAATGGTCACACTAAATCACTAAGGTTTTGTGCTGAAGAAAGTGCATGAACAGATTCTGAGAGAATATGAAGACGTGGAATGGTATTACTTTTACGTAAGAACTTGGAAGTAATATGCAGGAATTCGGTCTTGCTTCTACACACATCCAGTTTTTCACATCATGGATGCAGTGTTCCAGATTGGAGATGGCAGTTGAAGTCTCTGACTGATTGAAGATCATGTAACAGTTGTGTATCATCAGCGTAGAACATCAGCTCTATACCATCATGGGACGTTATTATGTCTTCTAAGTTCTAACAGAGCGGTGTACATGGTAAAACACAACGGGCGAAGCATTCATTCGATATTATGTGCCTTTTTATGTATGGACGTCTAATAAAGTGATGCTGTTGATTGAAAATCAGAATTACTTCAATTCATCCATGAGTGCAGCCTGATCTTAAGATTGTGAATATAGAGGCCAGGTTATGACAATCATGGTTAACACATTACTCTTTTCAACTGTGTGATCATCAACAAATAACTAATTGTATTTGTGACAGTTGGCTTAGGTATGTACTTTCATGGTTCATGTACCTGATTCTAAATGTACCATAAGTAAAGTGAAAGCCTGACTTTAATGTACTGATGTCACCACTTAAAGCCAGACATTTATCTTCTGATGATTTTAGTCTTATTTAAATTCGAATTCATTCAGTTTCTTGTAAACTTCATTGCTCAGCAAATTGTGCTGATAATCTATATTGAAAGTACTATTGGAGTAAGCAGCAGCAACTGCTTTGTTTGAAATGTAGTACTAGTTACTACTGGTTTTGAATGCATCACATGATGAATGGGCTAGCAGATACTTAAGGGGGTACTATACCCGTGCCAAATTTTGTGCCTATTTTTGCATTTTTGTCAAAATTATAGCGTATTGTGACAAGTAAGATATGTATATTATAGGGGCAAGGACTACAACTACTGCACTGGAAATTTTATTTCAGCACAGAAAACAGTTGTGGAGTTACAGTCAAAAATGAGGGAAAACCAATATTTGATCAATAAATCAATAACTACTTGACTTGAGTTGCTGATTTTTCAGTGCAGTAGTTGTAGTCCTTGCCCCTATAATATACATATCTTACTTGTCACCAATGCGCTATAATTTTTGAGAAAAATGCAAAATAGGCACAAAATTGGCCACAGGGCCTCAGATTCGACGAGAATCACCGAATCGATTCTCGTTGCGAGAATCAATTTCTTTCATTGAATCATGCAGTAAGTGAAGCCACTCTGATGGCTTTTGATTCTCGCAAACAGGAGCGAAATCTAGGCCCTGGGCCAGGGGTGTAGTACCCCCTTAATGAACTAAGTTCTTAATTTGTTTTGTTGATGTAATTCATTCATGTTAGCTAGCCTTCATAGGCATAGTTTGAGGGTGCAGGCATGTGCTGCAACGGCCTGCTATATACTATAGCATCTCTATCTAGATATTCTGTGCTATTTTACATGATCCATTGCCTGGCAAAGGTGGTGCAATCTCTGTACATGCTATTGAGTGAATAAATCTAAAATCCAAACAGTTCAGTTTCACAAAGAGATGACATCCTTGAGAATCCTGTTGCTTCTTTAATAATGCGATCAAAAATATCAATCTCTATTCTCTATAGATGCTGCTTACTGAGAGAATAAATCTAAAATCCAAACAGTTCAGTTTCACTAAAAGGTGAACACAACACAGCAGCTGTGATGCTTTGGAATCCTGCTGCCTCTTTGATCAACAATATTGGCAAATGCTATTACCAAATCCATGCACAGAACATAATCTGCTTCATATGGAATGTTGGATGCTAGAAAGTATTTTTCTGAACGTCAGAATGGTTCCTGAGTAACATAATATAATAGAGACTAGTGTCCTGGTTTGTCTGGTCAACTTGGGCAGTCTGTGTAAAAACAAAAGATAATAATACTACATTATGAACAAAACACAAACATCATAATTATTCAGAAGTGGGAAATCAGGGTCAGAATTTTGGCGAGAATCGACTTTCGGAAACATTCTGGCAAACAGATTTGCATGAATCAAAGTAAATTCTCACAAACTTTTGTAGTTTACACAGAAGTTGATTTGCAAGAATGAAATGATTACCGCAAATTTGTTCTGCAAGAATCAAGATTGATTCTCGCGCTGTGAAACAAAACTCTGACCCTGGATGTGAAAGATTACAAAGGTTCAAAGTGACTTGTGCAATGTGAAAGTTTTGTTTTCCTTTTTAGTAATGTGTTAGTCCACCTTCATTCTCACCAAATTCATTGCAACGATTCTGCATTCTATTGACCAGGTTTCGAATCCATTGCTGTGCAGGTGACTCCATGCACGTTGCAGTATTCTCAGCAACCCTTGCAGTGTTTCCAGGTTGCTTCAGATGGTCTCAGAGATGTCCAATGGGGTTTGGCAGTGCACTCCAGTCACTCATTCAATTCCTCCATGGAATCACCTGGACCAGCAGTGCATTCGAAACCTGGTTAATCACATTCAATTGACAATAACCACTCAGCCATGATTTTAAACTATAATGATAGCAATTTCATCAAATTTGTTTGTTTTCAACATTCTTGTCATTAAAGTTGTTTAAGGGAAATGCATAGATGTGAGTAGGCCTACTTGAAATCCCGATGTAAAAAATGTAGCTTTTTTGGGCCTCAAATTTCATAAATGGCTGTATTTTCTGATGAACGACAAAATGTTGAACAAAAAAGTACCGCACATGTAATGTGTAACTAATCAGGCTACATTTCACACTTTAAATCAACTTAAGGGGCCTAACAGTTTTTTAGTTATGCCCAAATATGTCAGGGGACTTAGTTTTTTGGAACCATTGACTACATCATACATGCTTGTGTATATTGCTAAACCAGATATCCGTGACCGTTATGGGCGCCCAGTTTAAATTCTTTCTTTGTGCTATGTGCCTGCAGTGTGACGTTTACATGGCAGACACTCACCTTACTCGAGAACTCCAGCTTCAAAATTGCACACAATAGTTTTGACTAGAGTCCAAAGCTATCGTTTTTCGGTAGATCAGTATTGCGATTTTTTGCAATGCATTACGCATATGTTAAATATACCCTGTTCATGTTTAAATTTGGATTTTAATGATATTGTTATCTTGGGTCTTGATGAGGTATGGTGACACAAGAGGACGCTGCACACTTTTTTCTCGGACACGAGGCCAAAATTGTTTGTCATTTCATGTTGAGAGGACAAAAAAAACTGTTTAGAAACAAAAATAACCAAAAAGTCATTTTGGCTTCGATATAGTCCACTGGTATTTGAAGGTAGGCTTATCAAGCAACTCACCATTATAGCCTGATGATGTGCGACTTGATATCCACGTCTCTCTACATGCTTCCTTCTTTTCACAGGTTCTCATAAATCGATGCAGTTACATGACAAAACCGTGGTGGGTGAATGTTGTTATGTGTAATGTCAACATTGCAGTATTGCAACAGTTTTGTATTCCAAGTGATGTTTGATAACTTATCCACACCCGTACTGTCAAAACTTGTTCCAGCCAACTTTGATCCAGGCCTACGAAAATCTCTGCCACACATCCCCTACACACCTTTTACAAATTTTGCTGATGCTGAAGGAGCCCAGACATATTTTAGCCTGTGAATGAAGGGAAAATAAAAATTTAATTACAATTTAAATGTGATTGTTCCAATCACTCACATAAATAGTCCGCTTATATGCGTCCCGTTTCTTAACACGCAAACAAGCACATGTAATCACCACGTAAGTTCACATACTAAAGATCGCATATTAAATGTGCATGAAGTTCACGAATGGAAGATACATTTCATAAGTTTTTAAGAGCCCATCTTACTTATTATGTATGGATCTGTGATACAAAAAAAGTTTAAAATTATTTTGGTAAATATTAACACCAACAACTCACATATACAGTATGAGCGTGCACAGCGCCCTCATTCACCTTAAAAAAATCATGAAATCTCAGCCTCTCTGAGCCTTACTTACAAATGATAAACTTTGGAGGTGCATAATGTACATGTATAACAACATTGTGAGCCATCATCATCCCAACCTGCATTTTGCATTTTTTGAAGTACCAAATGATTACATCACAAAGTGCCCTCGTGCAAACTTCTAAGCATCATAACCATGGAGGTCTTTAATTTCAAACTTGTTCAGACTTGGGCAGGCCAGTACGCAGGGTTTTTTTTGGGGGGGGGGGCGATTTTGTGAAAAGTGGACTTTCTTCTTCAAATTTAAGGTAAAAAAACTGATTTTTTTGCTCGCTACTCTCGCAAATTCTTATATTTTGGGACTTTTTGTATAATTTTGCAAATTTGGGCAGGTGCGGTCGCACCCGCACACACCCCTGCGTACGGGCCTGGACTTGGGATAAGTTTAATTTTGCAACAACAAGTTTTTGGGATTTTGATGGCGCACATAGATACTGTTAACAGAGGTCAAAGCTCAAATTTTCTGAACTTTCTACATTTGTACCATGATCTTATTTTGGAACCAAAAGGTGCAATTAGACTTTAAGAAATTTTCTCCAACTCCATCCCCCATGTCAAAAAGAAATCTACGCCACTGTTAATGACGTACCGTATATAATATATTTTTGGTGGTTTTTTTTAGGACATGAAGGGGAATCAACAAATTTTTGGAAGATAAAAAAAAATCCACCCTTTTTAAGGGGATCAAAAATTTGTTGATGTCCAAGGTTCCAACTTTTCCAACAACTCCCACCAAAGTATAAATTTATGAACACTCCCTTACATGTAGGTAACTGAAAACAATTCTTGTAAAGTCACTTTATCTGAAAATGTCAAGCAAATCCTGATATTCTTGGGAAAGAATGGTGGTATTAAGGGACCATTCGCAAACACTTGTTAGGGGGGACCTGATGCAAAAAGGGGGGGCCCTGAAAATTTTTGAAAAAATTGAAAAGAAATGGGGTTTTAAATAATATTGAACTTTGGAATTTGCAAAGTGTAAATCAAATCATGACGAGTCTAATATTACCGTACCGAAAAATGATCAAGTTTGTGTACATCGTGGAACATACTCTTTGCTGTGCGTAGTAAGCAGTTGTACGCAGATAGCCTCGCTATATGAGTAGCGTTGTACGGCTGTACGCGCGTGTACTTAGCATTAGTCGCGGAGTTACGAGCATAGTTGAATGTTCCACGATGTACACAAATTTAATATTATAGTATTAGTCTTAACAACATGTCTAAGGCTGTGCTAACACTTTTGAGTTTGACCAGAATTTTTTTATTTTTTCAAATATCTTAAAAATACAAGATAAAGAATGTATTAACTACTAAGGTTTGCCCGTCATATTATACGAAGCCAAGAAAGACCCTAGATTTTGACTGCTCGCAGCTCCAAAAGACCCACCACCTCAAATTTGCGGGGAGCAAAATTTTTGATGTGCCCCCAGGTGTGTTCTAGGCGAATTTGGCTGACTAGCATGTGGTAAGGTTTGCCTGGCATACCTACATGTACATCAGTGCCGTACTATTACGCTGACTTTCGTATTCGGCGAGGAGGACGATTTCGACCTCCTGGTTTGTTTACAAACAGAGAGGTAGACAAAAACCGCTCCGCTTGTCCAAACACTCAAGTATCAGAAGGATGGTCCACAATAGCGTGATTCACGTAACCTGAATAGGGATTAAAAAGCTGTCACGTGAGAACCATGTGCTTCTATTGTCCAATTTGCCATCAAGATTTCATATGGAAACAGTTCAGACCCAGTACACGATCATGTCAGAAATTAATATTTTGTTCTGGGTCTGATTATTCGGACTACATGTACATGTACATACATGCTGCATGTTGGATTCCTGCGCTAAGAAGGAGGTAATGAATATTGATACACTACGTCACTGTCCTGGTTCTGAGCATCGGCTGCAAACATTTCTGTATGATGAGTAAATTTGTAGGGGTGGGGGTGGGGGTGGTCTGATATGATATTTATATAATTATAACAGTTATGACAATTTTGTCAAGACTTTTGAAGGTTTAGTTAAGATTTAGTTAAACCCATATTATAACATTTGCTGGGAAGAACGCCCTCAAAAAAATTTTAATTCAGGTTTTTGCACGATTGTAATGTACTTTAGTAAACAAAGATTCTCTGCAAAAAAGACTTCAGGTGCTGTAGTTTTGTCAAAATCATATCTGAGATTTTGAATAAACCACGATGGAAATATTACTCGAACCGAAGTGTATTCGATGTCAACGTACACGGCGTGCGGGACACACACACATGCCAGAGGATCGTACCATATTACAACCACCTGAGTAACATGCATTGGCGCTAGTAGTAGTAAATTCCAATTTTCTTTGCTTTACCTCACTTGTTCGGCTCAAAATTAAAAGGGCCGGACATGCATATCTCAGTGATATCTGACAGTAAATGTAGGTACATGTACGCCAGGTGAATTCAAATTTGCCATCAAACTGCATCATTTTATATATCAAATTAAAGCCCTTGAGTATAAAAGAAAGCCAACACTGAAAACCTTTTTGTCATAGCACTTTCCATAGCAAAGTTAGGCTCTAGTCAAAGATTGACTTTCATCAAAAAGATTCTGCTAGCAAAATTCCCAAAACAGCATTACGGGGTGTTTCTAGATCTTAGTCTCATGACGATAGCAGCTTTTTTTAATGGAACTGCTATCAAAATCCTCTGAAATTCCATGTGCGAGTCTCTCATCACCAAAAAAAATCATATATTTGGGTCAAGTGAAGTATAGACAACATATTTATGAAGGTTTCCTTGAGCAAGCGGTTCTTTTAAATTTCAATGTAAATTTGTATTGCCGGTTTAGGCCATTTTGGCCGACTAGCAAATGTGTTAAGCCTCCAGCATACTTTTGTTTGCGTTTCAACCAATGACAAGCCTTGATTGTGTCCGTTTGTCTGCAATACGCGTACGCCAAGCCGCTCAGCGGCAAGCGGCAGGGTAGTATGAAACCAGCATTAACTGAGGTTTCCCTGTCATACCTAGTAAATGCTAGCATTTTATTGAAAATGAATACTAATCTATTTTTAATTTTTATTTTTTAAATGTTATAATATGGCTTTAAGTTGAGCTAAGTTTTCCAAAGTTATTGAAAACGTCATAACATAAATATTCATGACCTCTTTCGAAGTGCAGGAATCCAACGCTTACCGCATGCACTGCATGTGATTCACATTGCTAACTTTTAATACGCGTCTACATGTATAAACCTCTACAATTAGCAATCGGTTCTCAATATAATACATGTATGTGACCTTAAAATATTACTAATGTGTTTTAGTCAACACTCACCACCAGGCTTGGGTCCTTTAACAATGTTTATACCTTCCAAACACGTCGCGATTCTCGGTGCATTACTTTCCACGTAGCTGTCATTGTATCATGTGTTTGAAGGAGAGCCCGTTTTCAAGAGGAGCACCCCTGTGGTAGGTGAAATGGCGTTACATGTCTATCATCATTTTAGTAGCGGAATTAAGTGACTCCTAAATTACCTTTAACCCTATAAAAAAATACCACATGATACATTGGGTATAACAATTCCTGTGTGAACATAACATCATTCTCCTATTGTTTTCTTAGCTAATAAAATTTTTTGAAGAAATTTCGATTTATACCGGAAATGACCCCTTAATGACCTTTGACCCCAAATCTGTGTACACCACATTGACACTGTGTAATAACAATGCATGTGTGCAAGTTGCATCACTGTCCTACGTAATTTGTGTGAGAAGATGCATTTTAAAGGTATTTCGTTTTATACCGGAAAAGACCCCTTAATGACCTTTGACCCCAAATAACAAAATACCATAGATACATTGGGTAAACACAATTCATGTGTGAACATACCATCACTCTCCTATGTTTTTCTTAGCTAATAAACATTTTTGAAGACATTTCGATTTATACCGAAATGACCCCTTAATGACCTTTGACCCCAAATCTGTGTACACCACATTGACACTGTGTAATAACAATACATGTGTGCAAGTGGCGTCACTGTCCTATAATTTGTGGGAGAAGATGCATTTTAAAGGTATTTAGTTTTATACCGGCAGTGACCCCTTAATGAACTTTGACCCCAAATAAAAAAAAATACCACATATACACTGGGTAACTGCAACTCATATGTGAATATATTGTTACTGTCCTATGTTTACATTAGCTAATAAAAAAAAAATTGAAGGTATTTCGCTTTTATACCAAAAAGTGACCCCTTAATGACCTTTGACCCCAAATCTGTGTACACCCTATAGACACTGGGTAATTGCAATGTACGTGTGCAAGTGGCATCACTGTCCTATGTAATTTGTAGAAGAATATGCATTTTGTGTTAAATTCACGTTTTTGACCCCTATGACCCGTGGGTGACCTTTGACCCAACGAGTTTCATGTGACATGTAGGGGCACGGTCAATGATTATTATGACCAAAGTAGGTGAAAATCGACGTAAGCATGTGAGTGCTAGAGCAAATGTAATGGTTGACAGAAGAAAGAAGAAGAAGAAAGAAAGAAAATGTAAGAAAAAAGACACAGCCGTGACTAACGTCACGGCTGTGTAACTAGACTTAGCTGTGGTCTAAGACCACGAACACAGCCGTGTTGTGACCCCTTAATGACCGTTTGTTGTTTGTTTGTTTACCCAGGTTGGTCCGTGAGGAACACATGCTAATCCATGGAAAACCATGGACCGTTCCAAGCTCATACAAATGCACAAGCCTGGATAGCCAGTGTAGGCTAATATATGCATGCTGGCCTAGATAGCTTTGATAAACAAAGCAAGAAATGGAAGAAAATAGCTAGGAAAAAGAGAAAAGAGAGAAGGCCACTCCCAAACACAATTGTACAATTTTACTCTTAGCCCTTACTTCGTGAGAAAGGAAACTGGAATTCCAATCTCAGGCCCCGATGCAAAGGCTGACCCAAAAATATATGAAAACCCCATAGACATTGGCTAATGTTAATGCATGTGTGCACGTGGCATCACTTTGCCATGTTTTTTTGGCAGAAGGGCATTTTGAAGGTTTTTTGTCTCAGACCGGAAGTGACCCCTTAATGACCTTTGACCCCAAATAAAAAATACCATATATACATTGGGTAATCACAATTCATGTGTGAACATACCATCACTCTCCTATGTTTTTCTTAGCTAATAAAATTTTTTGAAGATATTTCGATTTATACCGGAAGTGACCCCTTAATGACCTTTGACCCCAAATCTGTGTACACCCCATAGACACTGAGTAATAACAATGCATGTGTGCAGACACTGAGTAATAACAATGCATGTGTGCAAGTGGCATCACTGTTCTACGTAATTTGTGGGAGAAGATGCATTTTAAAGGTATTTTGTTTTATACCGGAAATGACCCCTTAATGACCTTTGACCCTAAATAAAAAAATACCATATATACATTGGGTAAGCACAATTCATGTGTGAACATACCATCACTCTCCTATGTTTTTCTTAGCTAATAAAAATTTTTGAAGATATTTCGATTTATACCGGAAGTGACCCCTTAATGACCTTTGACTCTAAATCTGTGTACACCCCATAGTCACTGAGTAATAACAATGCATGTGTGCAAGTGGCATCACTGTCCTACGTAATTTGTGGGAGAAGGTGCATTTTAAAGGTATTTCGTTTTATACGGGAAATACCCCCTTATTGACCTTTGACCCCAATTAAAAAAATACCATATATACATTGGGTAAACACAATTCATGTGTGAACATACCATTACTCTCCTATGTTTTTCTTAGCTAATAAAAATTTTTTAAGGTATTTTGTTTTATACCGGAAGTGACGCCTTAATGACCTTTGACCCCAAATCTGTGTACACCAAATGGACACTGGTTAATAACAATTCATGTGTGCAAGTGGCGTCACTGTCATACGTAAGCTGTGGGAGAAGATGCATTTTTAATTGAAATCACGTTTTTGACCCCTATGACCCCTGCGTGACCTTTGACCCCACAAGTTTCATGTGACATGTAGGGGCACGGTCAATGATCATGTGACCAAGTTAGGTCAAAATCAATGTAAGCGTGTGAGTGCTAGAGCAAAATGTAATGGTTGACAGAAGAAGAAGAAAGAAGAACCTGTAAGAAAAAAGACACAGCCGTGACTAACGTCACGGCTGTGTAAAGATCTGTCTCTAACACCCATGTGCAATGCTATGTGAACTCCAATTAACGCTTAGCACTACATGATGGCCGTAAAATTCAGTGGGTTTTCTTTTCCATACATGTATGTTCAATTATTTTTTAATATTTTCAGTATTGTATAGCAGCTTTTTTGGCAGCTTGGCTGTTGTTCTTTGTAAAGATTTCACAACGATTGTAAAAGAAACAAACAAAACTATTTATTGTGTACGTATACAATTGTATATTACTGTTTTTGTTTTTGAAAAGTACATAAACATTGTGCCTTGACTGTAAAAAAAATCACATAGGACTTAGCTCATTTTCTTTAAAAAACTAAAAGCATAGCACTTAGCTTTTTTACCAAATGTGTCCGAGACAAATATTTTTTTGCCTAAGAAATTGTACATGTAGTTTGTCAGTACCTATGACACATGACAAGCCAGGCTATTTTAATGAAAATGGTCCCATTGTTATAATAACTTAAATAAGGAATATCTTGCAATTCTTTCTTTACACACTGAAATGTGGCTATGCCCAGTCTTATTGATTGTCTGTCTCCATTTTGCCATGTTTCATATACACAAGCACTGATATACTTTCCTGAAACGTGCTTCAACATTTTCTGAAAATGGGTATTTCCCTTCTCTAATAACTAGACTTATAAGTTGTAGAAATTAAGCAGGCTACAGGACTTGTTTCAGGCCCATGAGTTGCCTACTGTAGCCCATTGAGATTAAGAATCACAACACCGGGTCCTGAACCATAGCCCGTCACCATACCATCTATCCATATTAAAAAATTGTTAAAAGTAGACTATTGAACTGCACCAATAGATATTAGACCATTTTGGTTTCAATTCTGACTCACTGAAACAAAAGTGAGTCTTGTTTAGACTACAGCGAGTCCTGGTCCCGACTAAATTCAGGTGAACCAGGACTTATTTTTTCCCACAAACTGAGTGAGTCCTGATAGAAGAGCTTTTATTTTCACCCTTGGATACATCAAATTCATACATATGTAGTATATAATACTGCGCCAATTAAGTATCCTTACACTTGGAAAAATGATCACAATTTCAAAACTGACCCATATTGGGGTAAATTTGTTTTTTTAATAGATCTAATCCTGCACATTATAACACCACATTGAATCTAATGTGACCTCAAGAAGTAAAGTTACAAGCAATTGAATAGACGAAAGTCCAGTTTTAAAAGAGACAAACTGGCCCATACAAGGCCCAAAAAGATTCCAACAAGCGCAACAAAGAGGCAACACAGAGCCTTCAATGAAGCTTTATTTAAAGCAGTTTTTATTGAAGTTTTTACTTCTCTGTACTTTTCATAACTTTCATTTTAATTGTCAGCTCTTTTGTTTCAGTTTTCTTTTGTTCCGTTTGTTTTAAATTAAAGGCACGCACAAATAAGCCAGTCACTACTCTCAAACCAGATGTCTAATCAAATGCTTGTAACTTTGCTTCTTGAAGTCACATTGGATTCAATGGGGTGTCATAATGTACCGGATTAGATAGTGCATCTATTAAAAAACAAATTTACCCCAATATGGTTCAGTTTTGAAATTGAGATTATTTTTCCAAGTGTAAGGATACTTTTTGGCGCAATACATTTTATGAATCCTTATGACCAGAGAGAGAATGTTTTGTACAAAATATGAGTAAATTTGAGTCACCATGACCAAAATAAACTTTAAAACTGGTTCCTGATGTATGCAAATTGCAAGTTCCCATTCATGTGCACAAAGGGCTTTGTACAGAATTTCACTGGTGCATTTTTAAATAGGTTAGGCATTTTGAGTAACTTCCTCGTCTGGTAGGCTCTTTTGGTGAGTTACTTTTAGCTCCTCAGTGAATGGGCAGATGAGGAAATGGTCCCACAATCTGCTTAATGGAAGCTTCACACTGCAGCCATTCCCTCTGTTGTGACAATACAAGTCTATTTTGCTCAGCATCCTTGTTAAATCTAATGTTGGCTCTTCTACATTCTTAATAAGGGCACCACACTCTGGGCATACACTACCCAGTGCCTTCAAGTGAATAACAAGGCATTCTTTGCACAAGTTATGATGACAGGGTGAGGCTCTCAATGCACTGTCCAATATGCCTTTACAGATGAAACAGGAGACGTCTTCTTCAAACGCTCCAAGATCAGAAGCAACTAGACTTCTTGGAAACCTACTCATGAGAGTATGCGTACCATCTGCTATGTTGGACAGGTCTTCCTCTGTCCAATCCACCTTCTTTGTCTTGGATGGTATTTCCTGCATTTCCTCATGCTTCCGCTTCATTTGCCGAGTTCTCATTCCTCCCTTGCCATCTAATATAATATTGGAAACGCAATCCAGCAAGTTGCCCACATTTACCGACTTCAACCTACTTGTACCAGCCTTGGTTAGCCTGTCGCCAGTTGTGTGGGCCAAGGCAAACTTTTCTATTGGGGAGATGGTTACATAAGAATGGTCAGGTGGAACCAGACCTTGTGATGCTGGGGGACAGCTGAGAGTTGCGGGTGGATCTATATACAGTGCAGCTGGGGGACAGCTCACATTTGCGGGTGGATCTATAGTCTGTGCTGCTGGAGGATGACTGACATTTGCAGGTGGATCTATAATCTGCGCTGATGGGGGAAGGTTGACAGTTGCAGATGGATCTATAGTCTGTGCTGCTGGGGGACATCTAAGAGTTGCGGGTGGATCTATAGTCTGTGCTGCTGCTGGATGGCTGACAGTTGCCGGATTTGGTGCTGGTCTACCTCGAGGACCACCTCGACGTTTTGACATTTTTTTCTTTTTCCTCCTTTTAAAACTTTTGTAAATCTGTTGCAGACGGGACAGTCATCTGTGTGAGGCTCCCAAGAATCAAAAGGTGGTTTAAATGGTTCTCTTGTTCCTTTGGCTGATGCTGTTTGTAGCCTTGTACTGTAGTTCAGAAGTCCTCTTCTGCAATTTAGACAGAATTTTGGTGGATGAACATCCTCATTGTCGTTACCGATGTCATAACCATGGATTTGTAAGATAATGACCTTCCATGATAGACCACTCTTTGCATCCTCGCCACTTACTGCATATGATGTTGGTCTACTCAATAAAGAATAAGGGCGACTACAAATTCTACACAACTTCTGCAAACACTCCTGGTGTCTTAAGATAGCATCCATAGCTTTAATGAAATACAATGTAATGTAATATTACATACGGTAGCGTATTCAGTATTTCAGTATTTGTTGACAACTTTTTTTATGAATTGACAACAACTAGAAGTATTATATAACAAATATAAACAAAGATGTTTGTACTTCAGTTATTTTAGTATCTTCCTAAAAAGTTTTGTTACACAGCTAGTCATTCTCCAATACTGGTGGGCCTACATGTGGTAGCGAGAAAGATCTTTGTATATACATGTAGTATAGATACAATTCATGCTTGCAGTGGACAGGTATTTGTATATACCTTCGATGCCAATGGCAGGTGCCAAATTTGAGCGTGGCTTTTCAGGGGAGAGACTCCATCCCTAGATGCACAATGTATGTAGCTATGTTACTTGAAATCACACAAGACAATCCACTGAATTGGTAGTAATATTTTACAAAATTGTTCCACCATTTGATCAGTGATATATCAGCAATAACATACACCACTACCCACATGCACAGGAATATCAAGCTATAGATGTGGTTTTTTCTTCCCTGTACTTGTTGTTTTCAGATACTGTTCGACCGTAGTGGATGATGTGTATCTGTAAGAGGAGGAAAACAACAAAAAGCTTCTTTACTCCAAGAGGGCAGACAGGCATGAAGGTAGACAGGGGGTGTGTTATTCATTACCAATATGATGCCAGAAAGGTCTTCTGTCCACTTTAAGCAGACAAATGAAGTAAATTGAAAGAAAGCCCCTTGCTATTGTGGCTAATTAACATGGAGGTCTATGGGAGATTTAATGTCAAAATTACAACAATTACCGTAAACGTTTGCCTAATGGCGCCCCAGGCGCCTTTGCCTTGGGGTAATTTCATGTACAAATAGAGAGCTCCCTCATCTAAAAATCCCGACAAGAATTAAGGATACGTGCCATTATTGCTAGTGGGATTTTTATGGAGAGCACTTTTAGCCTAAAATTCCAGTTATGTCAAGAGAGCCCATAGTGCCATTAGGTGAACGTCACCGGAGTTTCGCGCGATCGCGCAAAAAGCGCACAAAATCACGATTTTGGGGGTCCATCGCGATTTTGGTGGTCCATATTTTGCCAAACACACTACTTTTCAATGTAAATTCACCAATAAACAAACACAAACTGCAAACATCGACGAAAAAATTATGACTCACCAAGCTTCCAGAAGTTGTAAAATATAATCCGAATAGTTTATAAACATGGTAAGTAATACTTGAACATGTTGAATCATACTCGGCAGTCCACGCTTTTTAATGCGTGCCGGTTCAAAATTCTGAAAATTGGTAAAAGCGTGGAGGTTTAAACTTTTTGGGTAAAAAGCGTGGAATGGTTTAAAGCGCGGAAACAAAATAAAAAGCGTGGGCTTGTTTCAGCTTGCAGTATATTTTTATTGATTGTTAAAACAATCATAATTCCAAGCCAAACCTGCGCAAGATAAAATTCCATTTGATGCAGGCCCAGCGCCTGTTTACGTGAGTCCAGACCAGCACAATATCCTCCCCGGAAGCCCTTCCGTGATATGCAAATGTCCGATTTATTCCATGACGTGTTACGATGTGTGGTCGTTACTCCTTTACATCGATCGTATGTATGAGTGACGTCATTAATCATATGCATAATTGATTGAGTGAAGAAGGGTAGGATATAAGTCACAGAGCGCACGCGAGATACGAATCAGTTCATGACAAAAACAACATTTGGACGCAAAAAAAAGTACAGTTATGCATTAAAATGTTTATTGTACAGTACAGTAGTAGCTTTTCACATAAAATTTGCATTGTTCACATAATGTATCAACTTCTTGGAGAGAAAAACATCGGACTAGCACGTGTGAAATAGGTGCAGAATTCGCATACTTGATTTACTTCAAATTATGTGACTTCATCAATGGATACAAAAGTGGTGGAAAACGCATTTTCGCTTTTTGACTTGAATTTTCACGCATTTTAGCACTTTATAAAAAAAAACAGCCCGCGCATTTTGCCGTTTTAAATCGCGCGAAACTCCGGTGCCTAGTTACAGTATGCACGTCTTAAAAGCTAACATAATTAAAACAATGAGTCAATGTGTCAAATAACTATTCCTTTTTTATTTTCCATCTCACATGAATTCACATTAATGCTATAATAGTACTCTAGATATTTAAGGTCTATTTGTGCTCTCTCAAAAAAAAAAAAAAAAAGCAAAAGGATTGATAAACTATACACATAGTTTGGCCCTACTTAGACTCATCAGTTTAAAGTATCAGCAAAATGGTGATAGGCCAGATTTTTTTAATGAAAATGGTCCCACCTAAATATCTGATAAACTCAACCGGAATGGTGTAACAATTGAAATGGCAGACATGTTGGTTCTACATGTATATTAAGTTCTAAGTGACATGTCTCTAGTTTGATTCCACAACCACGTATCACTGCCAATTACATTATCATGCAAAATTACCTTATAGTGGACAGAATTTTATTAAAATGAGGATGAGTGAAGTAGTATTCGATAGGGTCTATAGCTTGCAATATTAAAAAGAGTACTTCGTGATCACAGTATCCTCTTTTTATGATATGACATTTTTCAGTAGATATCCACAAAAAAGCTTATTTTTTATTCCCACAATTTCAGTTGATTCCAATTTTGGTCATGTTTTTTATGTTAGGCACCAGTTACCGTTACATGTGTATTTTTCAAACAAATCACATGCTTTTACAGGTTTGGTACTATAACTTCAAAAGTTTACATTAGAACCCAATAAAAGTATATATTCTGAGAGCATATGCTCAGACGATTTCAAAAACCATACAATAGGAGTAATTATGCAGGGTGACCCATATATACAGGGTGTAACAAGCAAAATAAGAATGAAAATATTCATTCAGTTAGGGGTGTCACCCCTCGACGTACATTGATAATGTAAATACATAGAGGTCAACGAACTTTATTTATATAGCAACAAGTAATTAGTAATTTTTAATTGTCTAGAGGCAATGAATGCTAAACATGATATCACTTACAGTGGGAATTCCAATTGAATGAACGCAGCTTTCAATAGCATGACGAATATTTGCGTACACTCCGCGATATACGCCAGCGTGTGCGACTGTGCGTGAATAACGAGGAAGTGAATCTAACCATGCCAACGCACTTGTGATTGGTTAGCATTGTATCCAAGGTTGTGCGTTCGCGTTGTACTTTGAAATACGCGATATATGATCGCGGTTGGATCGAGTACAGCAATTGAAAGCTGCGTTCATTCAATTGGAATTCCCACTATAGCTGAGATCAAGTACAGAAACAAGTAGAAATCCATCAATGTTTATTGAAGATCATGTGGCGGAGGATCACCATTGTACAGCATTGTGATCCTCCGCCACATGATCCTCCGCCACATGAGCCACCCCTGACTAATTAGACTTAACAAGTTACAAAAATTAGTACAAATGAAAATCATTAATTTTTGTTTCAGAAATTGAAAGACCAATGTCTAAGGAAAAACATAGTACTAAACAAGCTCATAATAAATATCAAATAAACAAGCTACATGCATGTAAACACGTCTTGATGAGTAAGAATGCAAGAGAGTCGCCCATTTTAGGTGCCCAGTATAAAAAACATGACCATTTGCATTTTGCAAGTTATGCATGATTATGTGTATTATACTGGCCACATGAGTATGTGTATTACACTGGCTCCATAGACCACTGTTGTAATTTCGTTCTGGTTACCCCCCCCCCTTGAAAAACGCACCGGTTTTGGTCCAAAATGTTTTGCCAATGGCAATTTGTCTTCATTGTTTGAAAATAAAATAAAAACTGAAATAATTTTAATCAGAAATCCTATGCACGCAGGGACATGAGACAAATCTTTTGTTTTTTGGCCTAAGTTGTAGATATACATCAAATTATATATTTTATGATCCTTATGACCAGAGGGAGAATGTTTTGTTTGAAATATGAGCAAATTTGAGTCCCGGTCAAATAAGATTTTCACCATGATCACAGTGCACCATGCTTTTGCTAAAACTGGTTCCTATGTATGAGGATGTATGCAAATTGCAAGTTCCCATTCATGTGAACAAAGGGCTTTATAGGGTACTGGTGCATTTAGGTTAGGTATTTTGAGTAACTTCCTCATCTGGTAGGCTCTTTTGTTGAGTTACTTTTAGCTCCTCAGTGAATGGGCAGATGAGGAAATGGTCCCACAATTTGCTTAATGGGAGCTTCACACTGCAGCCATTGCCTCTGTTGTGACAATACAAGTCTATTTTGCTCAACATCCTTAATAATTCTGATGTTGGCTCTTGTACATTCTCAATCAGAGCACCACACTCTGGGCATACACTACCCAATGCCTTCAGGTGGATAACAAGGCATTCTTTGCACAAGTTATGATGACAGGGTGAGGCTCTCAATGCACTGTCCAATATGCCTTTACAGATGAAACAGGAGACGTCTTCTTCAAACGCTCCAAGATCAGAAGCAACTAGACTTCTTGGAAACCTACTCATGAGAGTATGCGTACAGTCTGCTATGTTGGACAGGTCTTCCTCTGTCCAATCCACTTTCATTGCCTTGGCAGGCATTTCCAGTGTTTCCTCATGTCTCATGCTCCTCATTTGCCGAGTTGTTATTCCTCCCCTTTCACCTGATATTTTGTAGATACAATCCAGCAAGTTGCCTACATTTACCATCTTCAACCTATGTGTACGAGCCTTGATTAGCCTGTCACCAGTAATTCTTGTGTTTGCCAAGGCAAACTTTTGCATTGCGGAGATGGTTACATAAGAATGGTCAGGTGGAACCAGACCTTGTGAATCTATAGTCTTTGCTGCTGGGGGACGGCTGACGGTCGCGGGTGGATCTATAGTCTGTGCTGCTGGGAGATGGCTGACGGTCGTGGGTGGATCTATAGTCTGTGCTGCTGGGGGACGGCTGACGGTCGCGGGTGGATCTATAGTCTGTGCTGCTGGGGGACGGCTGACAGTTATGGGTGGATCTATAGTCTGTGCTGCTGGGGGACGGCTGACGGTCGCGGGTGGATCTATAGTCTGTGCTGCTGGGAGATGGCTGACGGTCGTGGGTGGATCTATAGTCTGTGCTGCTGGGGGCGGCTGACGTCGCGGGTGGATCTATAGTCTGTGCTGCTGGGGGCGGCTGACGGTTATGGGTGGATCTATAGTCTGTGCTGCTGGGGGACGGCTGACGGTCGCGGGTGGATCTATAGTCTGTGCTGCTGGGGGATGGCTGACGGTCGCGGGTGGATCTATAGTCTGTGCTGCAGGTGGAACCAGACCTTGTGCATCTATAGTCTTTGCTGCTGGGGGACGGCTGACGGTCGCGGGTGGATCTATAGTCTGTGCTGCTGCTGGACGGCTGACATTTATGGGTGGATCTATAGTCTGTGCTCCTGCGGGTGGATCTATAGTCTGTGCTGCTGCTGGACGGCTGACAGTTATGGGTGGATCTATAGTCTGTGCTGCTGCTGGATGGCTGACATTTACGGGTGGATCTATAGTCTGTGCTGCTGGGAGACAGCTGACGGTCGCGGGTGGATCTATAGTCAGTGCTGCTGGATGGCTGACAGTTATGGGTGGATCTATAGTCTGTGCTGCTGGGGGACGGCTGACGGTTGCTAGTTTTTTTGCTCCTGTACCTCTATAACCACCTCGGCGTTTGAACATTTTTACCCTTTGCCCTAGAGACCCTAGAGATGCTTTTGTAAACCATTTGCAGACGGGACAGTCATCCGTGTGAGGCTTCCAAGAGTCAAAAGATGGTTTAACTGGTTCTCTTGCTCCATTGGCTGATGCTGTTTGTAGACTCCTACAGTAGTCCAGAAGTCCTCTTCTGCAACTTGAACAGAATTTTGGTGGATGAATATCTTCATTATCATTACTAATATCATAACCATGGATTCCCATGAAAATGACCTTCCATGATTGACCACTCTTTGCATCCTCACCACTTAATGCATATGATGTCTTTCTACTGAAGATTGCAAATGGACGACTACAAATTCTACAGAACTTCTGCAAACACTCTCTGTGTTTTAAGATAACATCCATAGCTATAATGCAATGTAATGTAATGTAATTTATATCAATCCACTGAATTGGTAGTAGTATTTTGAAAAATTGTTCCACCACCCGTTAAGTGATATAACGGCAATAACAAACACCACTACCCACATGCACATGAATATCAGTCTATGTGGTTTTGTCTTCCCTGTAATTTTTGTTTTCGGACACTGTTCGACTGCGGTGGATGATGTGTACATGTATCTGTAAGAGGAGGAAAATAACAGAAAGCTTCTTTAGTCCATGATCGAGGGCAGACAGCCATGAAGGTAGACAGAGTCACAGGGTGACCGAGGGTGTATTATTATTTTATCTTAAAGCAATAATGTGTGATTTGCATAAAGAATAGATTCCTATTTCAATGTTAGTTTTCACTGATAGCTACTGATCACATTGACCCCTTTTAATTTCGAGCCAAACAAATGAGGTAAAACAAAGAAAATTCCATACAATGCGTGTAGTAGTTCGCTGAACGTAATATTGCCATGAATATGGCCATAGTTTTAAAAAGCTAAGACAGAACAAACAAGACGTAAGACTAATTTCGATATGCACACAGATTATACGTCAAGACGGACAGTGCTTACAATGTGTATATAAACTCTCCAATCGTATGATTATCATGATTATTGGCAGAACTACACACAGCTGATGTTATGTACAAACAAGACGTAAGACGAATAGTGATATGCATATATATACGGTACGTCACTGATCAATGATTCACATGTACACACGCACACGCGATGTGTTTATTCAGCACTCGATCAGCGAGCTCAGAATAAAACCGGGGAGACCCGGTTTTATTATAAATGTTAAATTTGACTGTAATTAAAGCACTTCAGGCTTACAGGGCATTTATGTACACCAATGGCCATTACAATTGTGCAAAAAATAGAAATTCAAAAAATATTGAGGACATTGCTGCCGTGGAGCAAATCACACTTTATGGCTTTAAGGAGTGGTGACACAAAGGTGAGGCATTTGCAACCACCCCCCCCCACCCCCACAATGCTACCAAGTCAGAACAAAAAACAGAGGACATTCCACTATTTTTCATTCTTGTACTGGACAGCGAAGTGGCAGTAGCGTGTATTGATATTCCTAACGTTAATAATACATTCTTTACTTCTTTCTCTTTCATTTGATATCACGCTGGGGATCATACCTTCTTGGCATTTCGAGATATGAATACCGGTATTGGGGTAATTATTGAAATGGACCCATGAATATTGAGGGTCTTTATGATGAGTGTCACCCCTGGGTAGGGAAATACTTTTATATTATATTCTTTACTTTTTCTCTTTCATTTTACACCACCCGGGGGTCATACCTTTGTGGCATTTTAATGTCCACTTTAGACCACAAGGCAAGTGAGTAAGTAAGAACATGACACTATAGGCTGATACTATTTCATGATTCAGCAAAAATTGGTTAGTTATTGGTAATCAATCAATAAGATTTACCTAAGTTTGTACGATAATCCCATTTTCGTATCAAAATATTGAACACTGAGTCTTAAAAACCCACCCCCTAATATCAGTGAATTTTCAATCTTTAAAAAATCAGTAAAAATCTATTTCTTGGCCGTTTTTTACGGGGTTTGAAACATTATATTGAAAAGTTAAGTTTACTCACCATCTCTGTAATTCACACAAAGCACTATGAGTAAGTCATTTCCATAACTGGTCAGCCCCGCCGCTTTTGGAATGAAACAGCGATGTTCAGTAAATTTACGATGACCTCATTACGTGACAATTCACAAGCTACTCGCGTGCAGATTGGATGAAATATCGTCTGTAATAAATGATTTTATATTGGAAGGTCATTTCAGGGTCACCAGGGTCATCTGAGGTCAAATTAGTAAAAACTGTCGGATGGGCATGAGACTTGGTGGGTACAGTCACCATCGGCCAGGTAATCGTGCCCAACCGAGAACCACCAAAATTTAGGGGTCAAAGGTCAAATTTCAATATTGATCCAATCAAGCTCCAATTGAACAGTCAAATCACCATGGCTTGTTGCTGGTTGATTTACTTCTACCAAAAGTAATCGCGAAAGCAGGTGGTCGCGAAAGCAGACGAGACTCGTGGTTCGAGAACCGCCTTGTATAACTTATTCATAACCTCATTTTATACGCGATACATGCGATCCAATCAAAGAAATTGATTGCCTGTGCTGTCATTAATAACTCACAATGACTATTTTTAGGGTCGGTCAGGTTACGCCAATCAAACAATTTTTTTAGGCCTAATAGTTGTACAATCACCTTCATGGGGTTGTAAACTACATCCGTAAACTACAAACTGTGATTTATCACATGTATACATGGGTAGTTATTGGTTTACACATATAACAGATGCAATAATGAAATGGTAGAATAATGAAATGGTCAGTCATGAAAAATTATGTAACGGGAAACTGGGAATTGACTTTCATTAGCCTAAAAGTTCACATATTTTCCATGTCGTTTTCGTTTTCTAGATGGTACACCGAGTTCGAATTTTGCCAAAAGTCTCCATCATGTCACTAGCCCAAGGTACTCACACCTCCATCACCATATCACTGATATCTCCGAACACAGATCTGAGATGTACAATGTAGGCTATAGGATAGACCATTCAAGGGTACACACAAAATGCCACGTATTCACATAAATACCACTTCCTACCGTTCCTAAGATAAGACTTAATAAAGCCATATTGTAACATTTGCTGAGGTTGCCCTGAATATTTTTCCAAAATCTGTTTTTTATACGATTGTAATATATACTTTAGTAAACTACAAAATGTAACATACCCAGCAAAAATCCAAGACTGTAGATTTTGAATAAACCATCTGAACAAGACAGTTATTATTACGATGGAAATATTAGTCCAACACATACGGTATAACGTGTATAGTTATCAGTGGGGTTAGACACCCACCCTTTTTATTTTACCCCACCACTTTTTTTAGGCACCTTTTTATTGAAAATTCCTGACCCCCCACCACTTTAACCATTTAGCAATCTAGAATTTTGGGGAGAATCCAAGAATCGATTCTCGCAAAGATTCTCATAAATAAACAAATTTGTGTGAATCAAAGTTGATTCTCTCAAACTTATGTAGTTTACACAGAAGTTGATTTGCAAGAATCAAATGATTCCCGAAAATTTATTCTGCAAGGCTCAAGATGGTTAAATTCTGACCCTGCCCAGCGATTTACAGTACAGTATCTGACAAGGCGATAACAGTTCATCACAGTATGCACATGGCGTGCGGGACTGCACAGTCATAAACACACATCAAAGGACTGCACACCATCTGACGGAGTGACCATGCATTGGGGTCATCGGCACTGGTGGTACTAGTAAATTCCAATTTTCGAGAAAAACCTGTTGTTCCACTCAAAATTCAAAAGTAAAAGCTAACATTTTATAGAAAATAAATGCTAATTAATTTATTTATAAATGTAACAATATACATATGGCTTTAAGTTAAACCAATTATATATTCAGACTCAAGCCAGCCAGTCATGCCATGCATTAGGTATACCAGGTGAATTCAAATTTGCCATCAAACTGCATCATTTTATATCAGGCTCAAAATAAGCTAAGGTGTCATAAAAGTGTAACACACAATTATTTTTCCAGCTCTTTTCTTTTGGTCTCCAACCAGGTTTAAATTATAGTATGCACATATATCGTTCATAATACACTAAAAGAAAGATAAGTTATAGACCATTTACTTCACAAATTTAATTTTCTAGCCCTTAAATGCGTTATATTTGACAGACACAATTTTGATGATTTTCTGCAATCAAATAAAAATTTATAAAGTATTACATAAGGTATTTTGTGGTTATTTAGGTGTAGGACCTACATCAACTGATTGTGGAAAAAAATGTGTCCAAATATTACAATAAGGAGGATAAATTGTTATAAATAAAATATGTGTGTCTGTCAAGCCATAACATATGCAAGATGTCTGTCAAATGTAACATACAGAATAATAATTTGGCAAAAACAGTAGTTCAAGATGGGAAATTGAATAAAGATCACATGCAGTTTATAAATCACATGTTTTAAAACACTTTTATAAACTCTAAACTATCATCATAATGTGAACATCAAGTGATTTTTAATTTTTTAAACGTATTATGTATGTTACTTTTGACAGACACATACAAATCTTATGTATGTTACTTGCATACAAATGTTTGACAGACAACACTTAACAATGGATTGTGTCATCAAAAAGCTTCTCCTCACAAAGTGATAGTGCCACAAAGCTAGGTGGAGCTAAATGCTATGTCATGTAGCATAATTAGCTGTATCACCCTAGTTTAGCAGGAATTACAGCACCGTCTTGCGTATGTTACTATTTGACAGACATTTCAAGAAAAATTTTAAAATTGTTATATGTTCAAAAAGATGGCAGCCACTTACAAATTGATTATAATATGGAGAAATGAAGTTATTTACAATAGATTTACCCTTTAGTTTATGCTTCAAGTCTTTGTTTATAAAAAACTGAGGGACTTCAAAATCAATCAAAAGTTTGACAGACAATAGTAACATACATAAAGGCAAACTTTTAAATCCTTTTTTGATCTGTTAACTTATAATTCATAATGCCTCTTTCTGTTTTTTTTTTTTTGGTTTACTGCACCATTTTGGGAAACAGGTTACATGAATTTCTATAAGGATCCATAAAAAAAATTAAAAGCTGTTGAAAAAAGGCGTCTCTTGGCATGTTACAAATAAAAGTGTAAAAATAGGCATTTTTACAGCTATTTCTAATTTTTTTTATTATTTAGAGTGAAAGGATTTTACTTAAATTGTGTATGCTATGTCTTTACTACCTAAACTTGCCACTAAACTAGCAAATATTCCATTTCTATAATTATTATTTTAAAAAAAAGATGTCAAAATATATGGCTATAATATGACACCTTAGCATATTTTGAGCCACCAAATTAAAGCCCTTGAGTAAAGAAAGACAAAACTGAAAACCTTTTTGTCATAGCACTTTCCGTAGCAAGGTTACATCAAAGATATGACTTTCCTCAAAAAGATTCTGCTGGCAAAATTCCCCAAAAACGGCATTTCGGGTGTTTCTAGATCTTAGTCTCATTATGATAGCAGCTTTTTTTAATGGAACTGCTATCAAAATCCCTCTAAAATTCCATGTGCGATTGTCTCATCACCATAAAAAATCATATATTTGGGTCAAGTGAAGTATAGAAAACATAATTTATAATTCTATTACCTCCACGACCCATTATGCAACATCGCGCACTGTGATTTGTTGAAACGCGTCACGTGGGAGCCCATTATTCTGCAATAATGGGTCAAGCGCAGTAACACATTCTCGCACAGCATTACGCTTGGTTACGCGTGCAATATTTCCAGCGATCACGCGCTGTCACTTACGCTACTCCACCTTGAAGTAAACAACTTAAAATATTTGTGCCAAAAATGATATTTTCTCTTTAAATCGCACTATTTTCTGGTAATAGAATAGAAATAAAGGGTGCAGCATTATCCTTTACACGCAAATAATGTGTCCTCGGCAGTAAAACGCGTTTAAATAATGGGTTCGGCTACGCCTCACCCATTATTTACGCTTTTACTGCCTCGACACATTATTTGGGTGTAAAGGATAAAGCATTACCCTTTATTTCTTAAATGCAGGTTTCATTGACCTATCTGTTCTTTTAAATTTCTATGTAAAATATGTATTGTGTTCTAGGCGAATTTGGTTGATTAAATGTCAATTAAGGTTTGCCTGGCATACCTACATGTATGCATGATCATGTTAGATGGGCGATCCTGACTTTTAGACCACCCTCGCTATATTTATAAGGAAGGACTAAATTTTTACTTTTGCATCAAGGTTTAGTTTTGCATCATGGTTAAAAAGTTGCCAAACACTTTGGCCAGGTTTAATTTATTGGGAGGAGGGCAAGGATTCGATAAATGATTGAAATCGTGGGATTAAAAAAACAAGGTCAAATTAACTTCTTGAATACAAGTGAAAATTACCACTTTTATATGGAGTTTTGTCTCGAAAAAGCAATAAACGTACTTACTACCTTATAAAATTAGCATAACTTGCGTCGCATGAAAAGATGATTGAATGACCAGATGAGTGAAAAGTTGCTGAAATTTTGAGATATGGGAATTTCTCGGCAAAATATACATCATATTTTTTTGAGAATGCAGTACGGTACTTGAATTTACGCAGTAAAAATATTTCAAACATGCTTGAAAATTCATGATTCACTGGTGTAAATGGCCATCAAAATGCAAGTACATCATGCGCTCGTGCTACGTGAAAGCTTCGGCGCTGTTGGTGGTGTCACCGGTTTTGCATCAAGCTCAATACGTCAAAATAGCCTTTTAAAACCGGCATGAATTTTAGAATAAAATCAAGCTTGTCCTGCGAAATAAAAGGTATGTTAGTACAGTTGAAATTGATAAATTAGCAATTTAACCTGATATTATAACTTGGTAAGTCCATGAGTCAGGATCGCCGTCAGATGCATGTGTACTCAGGCGGTGATGGAAGCGATTTCGCCAATTTTGAGGTCGCCATTGGATTAACACATAATCATGAAATCGTCACAAACAATTCTAAATTTGTTGTCAAAGCAAAATTATCTTACTCTAAAACCGTTGGGGTACGACAATGTGATGTATCACACTGCAAGTATGTTAATTTTCCATTTGTAATTGCTAACCATGTATTTTGAATGGGGCTGTCAGCCCTGTATCTTCGCCAGCCTCGTACATCACGTGTTGCGCTTCCTATGCTGCCTGTGTGTACTGTTAGTGTTAGTCAGTGTAGGCCTACTGTATCTAGGTATCCCAGGCAAACCTTAGTTAACACATTTGCTAGTCAGTGAAATTCGCCTAGAACGGGGCCCAAACACAATGCATATTTACATAGAAATTTGAATTTTTTTCGAGAACAGGTCGGTGAAGGAAACCTCATAAATATGTTTTCTATACTTCACTTGACCCAAATATATGATTTTTTATGGTGATGAGCTAGTCGCACATGGAATTTTAGAGGGATTTTGATAGCAGTTTCATTAAAAAAAGCTGCTATCGCCATGAGACTAAGATCTAGAAACACCCCTAAATGCTGTTTTGGGGAATTTTGCTAGCAGAATCTTTTTCATGATTTCAATCTTCGACAAGATGTAACTTTGTTACGGAAAGTGCTATGACAAAAATGTTTTCAGTTTTGGCTTTCTTTACTCAAGGGCTTTATAGAAAAATTATCAAATTCGTGGACATCGTGGAACATACTCTTTGCGTGGCTGTGCGTAGTAAGCAGTTGTACGCAGTCGCATATTATAGCCTCGCTAATATGGACGCGTGAGAGTAGCGTTAATGCGCGTGTAGTTAGCATGATTAGTCGGAGTAACAAGCGTAGTTGAATGTTCCACGATGTCCACGAATTTGATAATTTTTCTATAATTTGATATATAAAATGATGCAGTTTGATGGCAAATTTAAATTCACCTGGCATATCTGCAACTATACATGTATAAAGATGCATGCATGCATGCCATGGGCGAAATTTTAAGCTTACCTTTCTCACCACGAATTTGATTGTTCAGATAAAATCTAATCACTGCCACTCGATACCAAAATAAATCAGCTACTTTAGCCAACAGTTACATTTACATCAGGGTTAAAAATAGGCTTCTTGTCTCAAGTTGAATGTGCATCTTGCAGCAGCATATGCATTTCAGACACGAAAATTGATTTGTTTATGTTTTCACTGCATGAGTCATTAAATAAATCCTCTAGTCAATTAATACTACGCATGATGTTGCACTGTGCTGCATGCAGCATTCCAGTGAGCACGAAGCTATATACTTAGGCTAATAAGTAATCTAGCGCGCCAGCCGCATTGTATGAGACAATAATGTGATTCTACAACTTTTATTATCCTAAATCAAGAGCTGAAAGCTAATAAATTATTAAAATTAGCCAAGAGCTACTGAGATTATTGTATATATTTCATTTACCCCATGCATCACAATGAGCTGAAACCTTTAAAAAATCAAAAACTGAAATTATGAAAGGACTGATCAAAAAGTCTGATTTCAATACAATTTTAGCCTGGGGAGTGTAAGGTGGTGGGGGTGACGGGGTCACAAAACTTTTGTTGCCAAAACAGGGGGGTAGCAATTTTATTGACACTGACTTTTTGTAAATTTGGGACCCCCCTTCCGAAGAAAATGATAGCCCCTAATATCCTCCAAATGATTATCTGAACTTATCCAAATTTATCTGAAATATCCATATTAAAGGGGCATTTCGTGATCCACAGCCTCATCCCCCACTTTTCTCAAAAAAAAGTTGAGATTTTTATATCACTGGAAACCTCTGGCTACATAATGTTTATGTACAAAATATTTCTTGCAGATTAATTCGTTTTGCAAAGATATCGTGAAGTTTGAATTTCGTTCTGGTGCACCAGAACAAAATTACAACGCATTGTCTATGGAGCAGTGTAATACACATAATCATGCATAACTCGCAAACGCAAAATCAGAATCAACTGAAATTTTGGGAATAGGCTTTTTTCGTGGATATGTACTGGAAAATGTCATAAAAAGAGAATGCTAGGATCACGAAATACTCCTTTAAGCTATATTAAGTATCCAACAGGGTTCCGTCACCTTGAAGCCTTTAAAATTCAAGGACTTTTCAAGGACTATCAAGGTCCAAAAGCATGATTTTCAAAGACTTACCACAACACAAAAATCATGATGCGACTCTCCATGCGGCACACATTAGGCTCTTCGCACTTGATTGTTAGTTCATTTTAATTTTATTAATTATCTTTTATTTTCTTTATTTAGTTTGAACTATTACAAGCAACAATTGACTCGTTTTGACTAGAGCAGGCATTTAATTATTTCACAACAATATTTGATTTTATAAATAAGTGAAGGTAGAGTTGTTATCTTTGTTTATTCATCATTATTGTTGATATTATTAAAGTCAGAAAATGGCAAGTAGAATTACCGTATTCATTCCAATAAGCGCCCATTCCCCAATAAGCGGCCACCTACGGTATTTTCAATTCGCTTAAGGGTACCATTAATGTTGAAGTGACAGAAAGGCGTTGATACAGTGAAATAGCTGGAAGACTACAAGTCCTGTGTAAACTTGAACGTCTCAGGACCCTTTTATAACATACGTAAATTCATCTCTAATAAATGCCCCTTACGAAAAAATTAGGTAAACCAGGTGAAAAATAAACGCCCACCCAAAATGACTTTGTTAAGCGCCCTGGGCGCTTATTGGAATGAATACGGTAGTTATTTTAAAGGAGAAAATTAGAAATAAAAATAAAACACTTGATTATTTTGAGATTTTCAATTTTGGATGCGGGCGGTAAACAGGAAACTAATAATTAAAGGAGGATTTCGTGATCCTAGCATCCTCTTTTTATGACATTTTTCAGTAGATATCCACGAAAAAAGCTTATTTCCAAAATTTCAGTTGATTCCGATTTTGGGTTTGCGAGTTATGCATGATTATGTGTATTACACTGCTCCATAGACAATGTGTTGTAATTTCGTTCTGGTGCACCAGAACGAAATTAAAATTTGGCGATATTTTTGCTAAACGAATTATAATCAGCAAGAAATATTTGGTACATAAACATTGTGTAGCCAGAGGTATCCAGTGGTGTAAAAATCTCAACTTTTTTTGGGAAAAGTGGGGGGATGAGGCTCAGTGTGGATCACGAAATGCCCCTTTAAGTGCAAAGGGCCTTAATTAACGAAAGTGACAGCTCCTCTACACTCCCCAAATTTTGTCAAAAATATACTTTAGATAAAATTCCAATTTTCAGGACTTTCAAGGCCTTGAAAAGGTGTTTTCAAATTCAAGGACTGTGGGAACGCTGGTCCAAATTATCTGAAATATCCAAATTATCCACAATAATATCTAATATCCAAATTATCTTGAATATGGATCCAAATAGCTGAAATATCAGAATAATTATGAAATATCCATAGCCCTAATAAATTATTATCCACAAATTATCCAATTAGCTATCAAAATTAGCTATATGTACGAGGGGGTATCCAAAAGTTTTTGACATCATCCAGAAGTGAAGGAGCTATATTGATGAAATTTTGTCAGTGTAGGGTCGGTTCATAGTGAATATTCGAAGGCGAATATTCGTTGTCGAATACTTTTTGTGACGTCAAAATATATACGGCAACGAATAAAATATGATGACACGCCGAGTTGAGTCGGATTAAATATCGCGCAACTGATAGCGAGATACTATTGATTTATATGAAAGGCTCGAGGTAACCTGAATATCGTTCGACGAACGATGATTTCAAAAATCCCCAATGAAAATTAACCTGCACAGTTGTGCAAAATACGCCTGGATAGTTCCATGGCTGATAACGAACTGAAAGAAAACGTTATTAGTGCGGTACAAGCGTACCCATTTTATATGACATAAAAGTTAGGGACTATATAAAGACACCCAGAAAAAGGAAAATGCCTGGCAGGCAATAGCATTCCAATGCTGTAGTGATGGTAAGTTATGTTTTATGCAAATAATATGATATTTAGGCTTACAAACATAACCTACAAATGTACAAGTGAACGGTTCATTGTTTGCTAAATCCAAGCGAGATCACCCGAAAATCTATGCAAGAGAAATTTCTACTGCTGCTGATGAAAAATATTAGAGTGCGTTTGGAGTTTTTTTCTGCACTTTACCAGTAGGCCTAATAAATTCATAAAAAAATAAAAATCAAGTAAACATTTAGAGCGAATGTTTTTACTCAATGCTCATGTGATCCACTTTCCCAGGAAATATCGATACCCCTTTTTTTTCCTGACTTTCCAGACATATGAGTAAACATCAAAATTAATGTTTACAAAACAATCAAATATATATATATACATTCGTTTGCATTTTGTACATTAATATTAATATTAATATTAATAATGTACAAACATTGAAAAAGGGGGCCTAAGAGTATGTCTATTTTTAATCATATATTAATTCCGCCATGCCCAAACATATTTTATATATGAAATCGTGTAAAAACTGACCCTTGTAAATCTATGGAACCCCAAATTCCAATCAAAAATAAAAACAACTTTGTTATCAAATACGCTAGGACTATACATTGTATTACAGGAATTTAATAGATGGTGCATTTTAATAAATAAATAGATTAACACCGGTAATGGACGAGAAATATTTGGCAATACCGGATTGACCACATTGGCAGTGAATAAAGAAATTAATAAAAAATAAAAATAAATTAAATGAGAAAATGAAAGCAAGGACATTTGGTGAAGTATTGTTTTAGAGTGCGAAGGAGTCCTACATGTTATCCTGGCCCAGGACACTGATTAATGTAAATTCAACCCATAGTTATTTTATCTACTTTTGCCAGCATTCAACAATGTTCAACCTGTTCAAGGTGATTTATGCCTATTTTCATCTTCTCTGCTATTTTAAATAAAATTCCGAAATCTGAAGTATCAACGTTGTATCGTGCACAAATTATGATCCGAGACTATTTCATTTGACACGGTTGAATGGATTTCAAAAGATCGGTCCTATAATAGATATCGATTAGAGAATTACAGCAAGAGACTTTGAGGATGCCGTAATCCTCTTGACCATCAACCAATCAGATAGACATATTTCAGAAATATATTCGTAGAGTTGAAACTTGTTCAACTCTTGAAATATATATTTCAAGTAATCTCGTTTCACAGCATTTTGGCTTGCAATAAAGTCACGAAGGGGCAGTAATGCTAATATACGATTTCAGTCAAATATTGGTGCAAATATACGATTTCGGTCAACTATTTGGCTAGTCTTTGCCCAAAATTATGAAATGTATATCAGTAACAACTCTTAGGAGGGTTTTCGAGTAATTTTAACGAATAATGAGGTAAAATAAAAGAAAACCCACTTACAATTTTGGACTTAACGCTTAACTGTGGTGTTCTAGGGGAATTAAAATATCACAATTAATATGTTTAATTCAAAATCGTTGTCCTAAATGGCTCGATTCACATTAGGTATAAGGTGGGACATTGTCAGATTGTGTGAACATTACAAATACAAACAATAAGGTTGAAAAAGAAAAAGCCATTTAAAAATGAATTTAAAAGATCGTCTATTTGTAGCTTTATGACACTGAATAGACCAAATATCTGCCTCTGCCGAACCAAATGTTTTCCATGCTGATTTGTTTTTGTAACGAGTATGTCATTTCAAAAAGAAAGAAAAAAAGGCGGATATTACTTTTTTAAAACTCAACGCATTACTATTTATAGGCCTATAATTATAATTATAATTATAATGTTATACTTGATTAGATAACAATTAGCCATGTGTTTGATAATTACAGAAAATAAAATATGTAAAATTGCTTCTCAAAGCAAATTAAATTACCTGGAATATGATTGTATGGTGTTAAAGTATGCAGTTTAAAGTGAATTGTAAACAAAGTGTGAAAAAAGAAATGGCCCTCTTGCATTATATGACCACTGGGGGTCACTTATATTCAATTTGCTCCTCCTGATCATCCTCCACCCCGCAAATTATGCTAATTATATACCAATTATTCACTGATGTTAATAATTTTTACAACATTTATTATGCTTACTGTATTGGTCTCATCACAAGCTTTAGTTTGACACCAAATTTAACTACATAGGCTGTAGGCCTCCCCGGGGTAGGCCTATATTATGAACCCCAAAATGATACATCTCCACTTAAAACGCATGGTCACTTATTGACTTATTTATTGACTTATTTATTTCTTTATTAACTTATTAGTTAATTTATTCATTTTTATTTTACAGACATTAAATCATGACAGTAGTTCAATATTGAGTTTACCTATTATTGTATTGACTACGTTAAAGAAATTCTCTAATTTTTTGCTTACCTAGGTCAACGGGCAATACTTGTTAACAGTCGGGCAACGCTGTGAATTGTAGAAATATATCTTTCTCCGGTTCATAGTTTTATATTCGAAGCCGCATATATTTTGACGACCAAGAAGTATTCGAAGCCGAATATTCGCCTTCGAATATACACTTTGAACCAGCCTTAATTACTGGTCCTTATGTACATTATGGTGCAAAAATGGTCTCATAAGTATGTTTACTTTCTTTACAGGTGGCGCTAGATGGGCCAGTAGGCGCATAGCCTGCAAGATGGTGACAATTGAGGCATGCAGTGTGATTAAGTTCCTGCATTTGAAGGGTTAGGCCTACAATGCTCAGAAAATCTATGATGAAATGAAAGCCATCTACGGTGATGATTGCCCATCATATGGCATTGTTGCTTTTTGAAAAAGGAATTTCCAAACTGGCCACATGTCCCTCACAGATGAGCCAAGAAGTGGACGTCCATCACTTACGGATGATGCGGCCACAGTGAAGAAACTCAAGAAAGTGGAGGATCTTATCAAGAAAAGGTTATGCGCCTACTGCCCATCTAGCGCCACCTGTAAAGAAAGTAAACATACTTATGAGACCATTTTTGCACCATAATGTGCATAAGGACCAGTAATTACACTGACAAAATTTCATCAATATAGCTCCTTCACTTCTGGGTGATGTCAAAAACTTTTGGATACCCCCTCGTATATCCATATTATCTAAAATATGCAATTAATCATATCCAAATAAAAAAAAAAAAATAATGGTTTGTCTCAAAGCTCACGAGTGGTTTGAAAACAAATGCGAAATGCAATTTTTTTTTCATTCCCGACTTGGTATTTTGATGGTATTTTGATAAAAAAATCTGATTTTCGCCGAATTTTTCCGGAAATTTTTTTTTAAATAATAATTTTATGAATCAAATAAAAAAGATAGAAAGTGGCCTCACTTTAGTTACGTGTCATTTTACAGTATTTATAATTTATAAAGTAAGACAATAATTTATTTATTTTCTATAAGTGCATGTCAAAATATGGGATATATTGTTCAATATTATAGCTAGCCCCTAAAAACTTTATTTTCCATTGGATTTTTCCCGTTGAAAAGACAAAACTGATGTTAAAGATAGCAATAATATCATCAATAACATTTTGAGTCAATTTTATCCATAAAAACGATACAGGATAGGATAGATAATTACTTTGACTTCAATGTGGTCCATATAATGAAGATTTTGATTCTACAACATTATTAGATCTGTTATCAACATATCAATTATGCACTCACAGGCAACCAAACATCATGCTATGCTATGTCATTTTTTTGATATGCTGATTGCTGAACAAGTTTATGTTTATATGTGTAGGCCTAACCTATGATAACTTCAATTCAAACGTAACTTTGGCATTACTCAATCGTTTTCTTTCGTTGAAACGGCAAAACATACTTTCTTTTCCTTGCAAATCGAATTAGCAGACATCAAAAACATTTCCACCACAAGAAGTAAAAAAAATAATTCATACCAATAGAAGAAGGCTATAATCTTAGCTAATCTTTAGTGTACACAAATCCCATCTCAGAATTAGGTACCAGCCCTATGGCGAAAAACTGGTAAAACCAACCAACATTGATCTGCCACCAGACTAGTAATAAAAAATAGCCCACTCACTGTACTATCCTCATCATGGGGATGGGTTGCAGCCAGTCTTGTGATGAGTCTCCATTTGTGTCTGTCTTATGCAGTTTGGTGTCTGCTTTCGAAGGCAGACAGCAAAAAAGATCTGTCTTTGAACTATGGTGCTTCTCAGGGTCCAGTCCAGGCTTCACATTCATAGGTCACTATGGGGAATATGAGTGCCTGAAGCAGTCTGGTTTTGATTTTGATTTTGACTGTGAGTGACTGGTCTTTGAGTAGGTTTTGTTTCTTGCTATTGCAAGCCGTTGGAACAGGTAGTGCCTTATATGTAAAATCACCAACTTGCTCCACTGATGCACCCTATAGCTGCATGTCCATATTTATCTGCTGCTTGGAACACACCAGGAGTTTGGTTTTCTTTAACACAACATGTATACTCCCCCCCCCCAGTATACGAAAGTGTCATATAAACTAGACCAAAATAACATGACATCACATTGAGCTCACTTTACACAAGCATGTTAATTGACACTAAGGCACCATCAGTGATCTCAGTAAAAATTTGTAGGAATAGCATAAAAGTGAAGAATTAATTAAAGTCAAGGGTTTTTTTTCATAAAAATGGCAAAATGGAAGAACATGGGCTTACATGGCACTGTTAATTAATATTGCATGTAGCTGCAATTGTCCATACCATGCACGTATTTTGAGGGGTCTTTAGGCGCGCAAGACCCCGGGGTAAAAGCAGGGGGCGGCAAAAAAGAAGGGGCGGCGGAAGATCAAGGGGCGGCAAGAAGAATTATTAAAGATGAAGGGGCAGCCGAGAAGAATTATTAATGAAAAAAGGGCGGAAAATTTTTGAAAACTAATATTACTATACCTTAAGTCGCCAACAGGGCTACCGTGACAGCATGAGGCAGTGGAAGTAATTGGGGGGATGTAACACCTATCATTCTTGCTCAACACACCCCCTTGCCCCCCCTCACACTTTTTAGATTTTCGAGGGCCGTCCTGGCTGGAAAAAAATTGGGTCAACCTTTTCGCGCTGCTGCTGCAGGGGACGGCAAAATTTACATTTTCTTTAGCCCCCTAGGGTAGGAGCAGCCACGATATGCCACTGCATACAGACTAACTCCCCCAAACATGACTAAATATGACTTTTACCCTTCTTTTGTTTTCAGTCTTATCAATTGCCGAGTATCTGAAATTAATGATAGTGCCTTTATAATAAAACCCAGACAAAAATCGGGATTTTGAAAATTGTCTAATTTAGCAAATTATTAATTCCCCAGACAAAAATTAGAACAAACACAAGATTTTATCATTATAAAACACAAAATGTACCTGCGAATGATACTTTTTTTATTAAACATTCTCTTGGAATCAAAGAGAAGCAAATTACATAACCAGAATACATATTTAGAATAACAAATTACAAAATAAATTGTAGAGACTTTAATCTTCATTTATAATAATATTCATAAAATAAAAGATTTTGACTCAATTCAGACCAACTTCAGAAGTTTTTAGAAATTTTGTAATATTACCATTACTCACTTGTATAAGTTAACTGGTTGCAAAGTTTTATTGTTTTTGCTCCTTATTCTGTTCCAATTTTATTATGATTGCCGGATTTTGTCTGATTGGATCAGATTCAGTGGCATGTGCAGGGCCACTGGTCTCAATTCCCCTGCTCAAAAATGTTTGGCTCGCTTCGCTGGTCATGATTCGTAGTCTCGTAATCCCACCCCATCCCCTCTCAACTGGGTACATTTCCCCCGCACCAACTGACTTGGGGTTGTTATCCACCCTTTGCAAATGATATGCCACTGATCAGATTGTGTTAGATTTATTATGACAAAAATTCAGTTGTTGTGAACAAATTTTAATCTTTATCAACAGCAGCCAGCGCACATAAAAAAAACCAAAAAAACACCAGTGTATCTGGCCGGATTTGAACCAGAGACCTTTATATTACTAGAACGACGCTCTAGCCAATTGAGCGTTGTGCTAGCTGCTAGTAATACGAAGGTCACCGGTTTGAATATGGCCAGATGCACTGGTGTGTTTTTTTTGACATTTTTGTGCGCTGGCTGCTCTGGGTAAAAGTTAAACTTCATTCAACCTATCATGTTATTCTAAGCATTTTTGATATAAACATAACACAACATCTATAACTATTTTTTCTCTCATAAAAGAACAAGAAAGCAACATCAAAAATCTATTCTAATGATTTATCTTTTATATTACATTCATGATAGAATATAAAAACAGATTGAAAACAAAATTGTTTTACAGGTATCAGCTGCATGTTTTGGTATTTAAAATACTACAAACTAATCATAATTATGATGGAAACTTACTTCCTTAATAGTAACAATAATTCATAAACAATTGAAAACATTTGAATAATTACAATCCATTACTATAACTGAAAAATTAACCAATCTTAGCACCTTCATTTTTAGACTTAGTGGATTATTTACATCTCATGCTTTTGTTAAAACATTACTGGCCAATAATAAATAATGAAATGAATTAAAATGCAAACACATACAGGATATTATATGCTACTATTCTTCCTTAAAGGCTTATTCAGCGATCTGCTCATCTTGAGCATTGTAAAAAAATTCAGATTTTGGCACCTTTGTTAGTGCCATAGATGTGCTATAGCCTGAGTAGTTAAGCCGAAAGCCGCGCACGTATTAAAGACAAAATGAGACAATTGAATGGGGCTTCCAACTTTATCAATTAATAGTATACTGCTGTTTTCCTAATTTATTTGATTTTTGCCCAATTTTTCATAGTAAAAATACCTTAAGACAATTTTAATGACTTATCCGTCACTCTTTGGCAATTTATAAACAATTTAAATTTATTATGCCTTGACTGGGATCACTGAATGGGCCCTTATTAAACTTAGCCTAAGATGGGAAAACATTCCAACTGAGCTGAAGCGTGGAGTGCTTGGGTCTGTGGGCATTCCCAGGGACAGGCGATTTGCGCGGAACTTTTTTTCCGCCCAATTGGCTATTTTTTTTCCTATTATTAGCTATGGGCAGGGATACATGATTTGCACTGAAAAAAGAGTTCCGCGCAATTTGCTATTTTTTTCCGAACAAATCACCTGTCCCTGGTCATTCCATACACTAGTAGTGTCTTGGAATCACAAACTTTACATGCAAAAAATGCTTCAGGGATGATGTATTGGTGATGAATATGGGCTTTCAAACACACCAACTAGTGAATAGTCATTTAAAACAGGGTTGAGCACAATTTTGATATCTGTACAATCATATTTAAATACCATATACACCAGGCATAAAAAGAAACTCATCAGTTATATTCATCCTTGCTGTTCAATAACTTGATAATGGATTATTCTGAAATATACATTTTGTTAATTGGACATTTCTTTCTCATTTGACACCCTGTTCGTGAACATTGAGCAAGAATTGACCAAGATATGCGCCTACAAACTCTCAAACCCCAAAATGAAAAGTTGCAATTTTAACGATTCAATTGTGCCTGTTACATTGTGTGCTTTATTGATTGGCCCGCAATACAACGATGCGTTCCCATTGAAAATCGTTGAAAATGCAACTTTGGGTTTGAGGCTTTGGAGGCGCATATCTTGGTCAATTCTTGTTCGTTTTTCACGAACAGGGTGTCAAATGAAAAAGCCAAAGTCCAATTAACAAAATGTATATTTCAGAATAATTATGAACAGCAAGTTATTGAACAGCAAGGATGAATATAACTGACGAGTTTCTTTTTGTGACTGGTGTATAATTAGTCCAATATACTGAATACTGTTGCATCTCATTACACATCAGAGCTACATGAACACAATCCTTATTCTCTCTCACTTTTAATATAATATATTCTTTGGAATAAATATGACCAAAATTAATAGCAAACAGTCTATTCTAAAGCTTGTAGAATATATGTAATGATTTATCTAGCTATATTATATTCCTGATATTGAAAATTAAAACAAGCTAAAAAGAAAATTATCTTATTTTGTCTCAGCCACAAGTTAAGTATTTTTAAAAGATCTGATTCTGGAACTTGTGATGGAAATTTATAAACAGTAACCTTAAACGTCATAAACAATTGAATATACTTCAATCTCATTTAATTAAACACTTGAACATAATATTAAGACTTTGGAGTATTTACAGGTTTCTTACTTTTCTTAAAACATTACTGGCCTATAAATTAAAGGCAGAACACACATACAAGAAATACTACATGCTATCCTAATAACATAATGAAGCCCATGATGAGGAAACATTCCAGCTACCTTACGGAGTGTTATGCCATGCACTTGGGGATATGTTTGAGGGAGTCTTGGATTCACAAAAAAAATGACAAATGCAATGCAATGCAATTTTGCATGTGGGATGATAATTCATTATGACCTTTTTAAAACAGTAAGATAAGAATATTCAAATTTTGGCCTTAACTTTGAAAATATGTAAGGTTGAGAACACAACATTGATCCCCACACTGAATATCAAGCCATCCCCATTCATATTCTTTGGACTGAATATAATTATGGAAGACATTAATTGCAAACAGTCAATTCTAAACTTGTATTATGGAATCTGTTATATATTTATGTTTCTCTTATAAAAGGACAATAAAGCAACATTAAAATATCTAATGATTTAGATAATTACACTCATTCATACATGTATGGTGAAAATCAAAGAAATCAAACTTGTTTTTGTAAGCTACAAGTTGCAGTAGTACTAATACTATGAACCAATCATATCATAATGCTATTTAATAAAAACTTTATTTCCTTAACTCTAACTTTATACTTTTTTGAATATGAGGGCAACCTCGCATATGAATTTCTCACTACTCTGGCTAAATAAAATCCCAGGAAAACAGGTTTTTTCCTCAGCCTTAGCACCTCAATTTTGTAGCTGGGGTATTTGATCACCTCAATAGATATGACTATTTCATCTGGTTGTAACTCAAATTCAATCTATTCTACTAGTACTAGGTGGTCACATGAAAATTTCAAACCCACCCCTGGAATTGCTTTTTCTGTCAGGATTGTTCCTTCAGCAAAATGATTTAAAACACCTTTTGAATCAACTCCATCGGACAATCCGTTGCGAAGATACAGCCTTTTAAAGATTCACAAAATTGGCAATTTTTACCCCATTTTTAGGAAAATCCTGATTTTGTCATAAATTTGCATATTCACGGAGCGATAATTGTGAGATTAAAGCCAAAGAAGGCATGAGATGTATTGTTTTTGTTTATTTAATGTTCATTTATGCAAATATTACAAATCCAGGGTCATAATTGCTATATTTGCTTCTTTACAACATTTTTAAAATGGCTGAAATCACAAAAATAATTCTTTTGCCAGGACTTAAGGTAAATATGTGTGATTTTCACCATTGAGGGCGCTATTATGTGCCAATTATGACCTTCAAAGGCCTGTATTTCCTAAACTACACAACCAAATTATCTGATTTTTGCACAGGAGTTTGCTCTGAGGGTCTAGATTGTAAAACTCAATATAGCATAATTGTATATCTTTGGGAAAATAGTTTTATTTGATGACAAAAAATTATTTTGTGCGTTACTTTTTTATGCGTGACTGTACAAAAATGCTATATTCACCTTCATTACGAGCAGAATATTTTCTATCTAATTAAGGAGTCGGGTTTGCACAGAAGTTATTAGGAGACAAATTATATGGAATTCAATTTGCCCAAAAGTATTCCAACTGCTGCCAAATCTGTTACATTTCCACCATACATTTGTGTATGTAGGCAGGGGTACACACAATAGCTAGCATTGTGGCCACCCTACTACTAGCAAAAAACTGCTGTTTTTGATTGATTATTCCTAGTATAAGCAGATTCTCAGCATAACTGTGACTTGCTCCCACAAAATGAGCGTGAAGTCGCAAGTTGGGAGTTTCAAGATTTTCTAACAATTGAGTGGCTGTTCTTTGTTTGCAGACACCTGTATTAGCAGACAGTGGTATTGTGAATGGGGACATACTTTAATACAGAGTACAGCATAGTATGTACCCATTCACAAAGGACGACATGTACCAGTGACGTAACAGGTGTCTTCAAACAAGGAACTGCAACTTAACGGTTAGTTTTTTTGCTCATTTTGTGGGTGCAGGTCACAAACGTAGAAAAAGGGGACAAAATTATAGTTTGAATTTCCAGGAATGATAAAAAGGAAGCAAAAATCAAAATTCACTGAACATTCAGGAATTTCAGCATTTCACTTTCACTACCGGTACTGGTGTTACATGGGCTATTCCAGTTGAATTCCAAATGCCCCCTATGGAAGACATAACCTTGGTCTCCTACACAGGGAGTGCAGATGTCAAATGGAGTCACTCATTTAGGCAACCCCATCTGCAATTCATACTCCCTGTGTGGGAGAACAAGGTCATGTCTTTCATTTCGGGTGTATGGATTTCAACTGCAACAGCCCAATGGGCAGTCTTTTGACAATCAATCTTTGGGTTTGACATAAGTGGTTTTTCATCATAAGATTGTTTTACCAGTTATTTTGAATGTTGGCTATAATCCAAACATCAAATTGATACCTCTCATTATATGTAAATCCGAGTAACAGTCAACAAAATGCTGATGCCATCCGGTGTATTTTTTTGACTTGAACCAGATGACACTTCACACCTGGACAAACTATCATCAACGCATTCACAACGCCCTTCCATGCTTCCGAATTGTCATTCTTCATTGGTCGATATTTATCCCTTGCATCAAATTTCCACTCCCAAACCTGTAGCTTCTTGTCTACATCGCATACAGATGTAATTCCTTCAGCTTTGGAAACTGTGGAACTACCTCTTTGAGAAGATCTAGAGCGATGTTCTCAAACATATATAAAGTCTCCAGGTAGGGTAGCCTTGTAAGATGCTTCAGCAATACACTCTCTTCATCATCATATGAAATTGAAACTTTGAGATGTTTTAACATCCTCATCTCATCACAGATGCACTTCACCAGTCCCCTTGGAACCCAGTCTCTATCGACAATGCAAAAACTCTCAAGCGTTTGTGCAAGAGGACTCAGATGCTGCAAAATATGCTTGAAATTAAAGTCCCTACGGCACTCCAAAAATTCCCAGTTCAGTACAGAGAGTTCAAGATGCTGCAGTGTGTGAAATTCGCTAAGTTGATTCAAGAACACCTTGAATGCTTGGGTCGTATCTTTGACAGGCCAGTAATTTGGTGAGCGAATTCTAGCACTACCACCACTAATCGCAAGACTTTTCAGATTGGGTAAGTTTGTGCTGTTTATCTTTGTCCACCAATCATGGGGAATGTGACCTTCACGGCTGCTAGGAAACTGTAGCTCCAGGAAGGTTAATCTTGATGGTAGTGTACCAAGATCCAAAGAAGCATTCTCTACACCTAACACCAGCGACAGCAGATTTGGACACTTTTGATCCAGAAAGCGAAGTCCAGCAGCACTTATGAGGGCAATATCTAAACGCACCAACGTCGGTCCAAAACGGGCTTTCATAAACTTCACCAAAACATTGCGGAACCTAGATGTTGCATTCCAAGCTTGACCTACTTTGGGTACAGTGGCATTGGTCCACAATAATCGATGGATCAAAAGATTCCTCCATTTTTTGTTGACCCTGCAGGTTAAAACAAAATATTACAGATTTTCTTAACCCAAGGTTTTAAGGTGCAGTCAGAACAGATTGCCTGACACTCCAAAATTAATTCAGCACAATTTCAATTGAACACACAACCTTTATAAACTGTACGGTAGAAATGCCAATTTCAAGTGAACACACTCTTTTCTTATGATGATATTGACCAATTGTATTTTTAAATTACAATGAATTACAAGGCAGAACACTCCAATATCCTTCCATAATACAGCCCCTGTCATATGATGGGGAATATACCAGCAAACATTTAGGCCTTAAAAAAATGGGGCGGCCATGGCAATCCGCTTAGGACGCACCTGCATACAACATAACTTTACTTATAGGTTATAGCTACAAACAAAAAAATTGAAAAGCGTTTCCTTTTCCCTCATGGCAGTCTTACCAGTACACCTCATAACTAAATATTTTTTGGACTGGGGTATTATGTTGTTGCTTTTGTGCATGTACATTTAACCAGGGATATCATATCCCTAGTTTAAAACTAGTCCCTTTGGCATAGATGTGCAAATAATGTTGCAGGGACCAGACTTCTGATCATTTTAAGCACATGCTGGCATGTTATTACAAGCCTCAAAAGACAAGGCCATGTTATGAGATAAAATTACTTATTTTATGTTGCTGAAAGGAAAAAGAAAAATACAAAAGAATTTCAACAATTTGTCTGGTTATAACCTTTTTTTCTTTTCAAAAAATGTCTCTTTTGATTGATTGTGCCACTCACTAACACATGAGCACATTATCAGTATAAATAAAGAAAACAAGGAGGGAAGCAGGTTAGCTACAGATTGAGCTTGCAGAAATTTGACATGATGAAATAAATTTTTGCTAGAATGTGGCATGAAAAGTATACTACTACAAAAAAAAAATTACCAAGCATTGTGGAATTTCACCATTTTGCTTTTCCAAAAAGCATCTGAACCTGCTGGTGCAAATGGGCAGCCTTTTGATGATTAATCTGACAATCTCATTTGATACAACTGGTTTTTCACCACAAGATTTATTGCCAGTTACTTCAATGTTGGCTCTAAACCAAACATCACATTAGGCTAAAAAAAATATATGTTTGGTTGCCCTCAACCGACTGACCCAAAAAAAAAAAAATTTTGTGGTTTTTTTTTCAATCACTTTTTTAGAAGAAACCTTAAATTTGGACAGAATCAAGGACTTTTATATTTGTTGTTCACTCATTTTATTTATTAAATACATATTTGATTGAAAACAATAAGTATTTCCATTTAAATCCAGTCCAAAAACACACAATTTTTTTACCATAAAATGATCAAGCATTTGTCAATACTAGCCTTTACAAAATGGCGGAAAATTCGAGGGAGAGTCCATGAAAAAAAAAAAAAAAAAAAAAAGGATTGACCTACCGACCCTCTAAATTTTTGTCTCGGAAGGGCAACCAAACAATTTATTTTTTTGGGCCTTTACTGCTTCTGTGTCCAAGTTATAACCCAAGCAATCAGCAAAATGCTGATGCCATGCGGTGTGTCTTTTTTTCTTGAACCAGATGACATTTCACATCTGGACAAACTATCATCAACGCATTCACAACATCCTTCCATGCTTCAGAATTGTCATTCTTCATTGGTCGATATTTATCCCTTCTTGCATCAAATCTCCACTCCCACACCTGTAGCTTCTTGTCTACATCATAGACATGTAATTCCTTCAGCTTTGGAAACTGAGGAACTACTTCTTTGAGAAGATCTAGAGAGATGTTCTCAAACAGACATAAAGTCTCCAGAGATAGGGTAGTCTTGTAAGATGCTTCAGCACCACATTTTCATTATCAAAGAAAATTGAAACTTTGAGATGTTTTAACATCTTCATCTCATCACCGATGCACTTCACCAGTCCCCGTGGAACCCAGCAACGTTGGTCTCTATCAACAACACAAAAACTCTCAAGATTTTGTGTGAGAGGACTCATATGCTGCAAAACATCTGTATACTCGAACTCATCTCTACGGATCCCATTCCAGTTGAGTACAGAGAGCTCAAGATGCTGCGCATTCGAAACTCACTAAGTTGTTTTAAGAACACCTTGAATGCATAGGAAGTATCTTGGACAGGCCAGTAATTTGGGGAGTGAAAGCAAGCATTGCCACCGCTAATCGCAAGACTTTTCAGACTGGGTAAGTTTGTGCGGTTTATTTTTGTCCACCAGTCATGAGCCGCATAACCGTTCATAGTAAACTGCAACTCCAGGAAAGTTAATCTTGATGGTAGTTTACCAAGATCCAAAGAAGCATTCTCTACACCTAACACCAGTGACAGCAGATTAGGACACTTTTGATCCAGGAAGCGAAGTCCAGCAGCGCTCATGAGGCAGGTGTCTAAATACACCAAGGACGGTCCAAAACGGACTTTCATGAACTTGCCCAAAACACTGCGGAACTTAGATCTGGTGTCGTAACCTTGATCTACCTTTGATATAATGGCATGGGTCCACAATGATCGCTGGGTTAAAAGCATCCTCCAGTTTTTGTTGACTCTGCAGGTTAAAACAAAATATTACAGATTTTCTTAACCAACAGTTTAAAGGTGCAGTTTGAGCCCGTTGCAGAACCTGCAATTTGGGCAGTTTTCAGGGACTGTCTTTTTGACTTTGCAGGAGAGCAGTAAATAGCTCTTCTGGAGCCTTCAAGGAGAGCTCTTTACAATACAATAGCATTTACAATACAATGCAAGGAGAGAATGGTCAACAAAGGAGAGCTAAAAATCACTCTCCTATATCAGATTTATGGAGAGCAGTAGAGAGTGATTGCTCTCGCTCTCCTCAAAAGGCTGAGTTTTTGCCCATGGTACGCAGAAACTCTGAATTCCTAATGCGGGTGCAGACACTCTAAAATTGTGAATAACTCACAAGTCACAACTCTAATAGATGAAACAAACAAGAAGTAACAAAATGCGAGTAACAAATTACAATACCAGTACATGCTGACTGATTCTTTTTCTGCCTGAACCTACCTTGTCAGTCTGCATTTGTCCCGAAAAGGCAAGTACCTAAACACACGAAGCAAGACATCATCAGGCAAGGCACCTAGAGGAAAGTCTTCATGACGTTTACATTTAGCCTCTCTATTCGCCCTCCTCCTCTTGTCGTTCATTTCTTCATTTCTGCAATTTGAAAGAAGGTAATGTTAGTCATTGGATCCAAAATACCAGGTCAAAATTTATCAACAATTTATGTTCATGTGTGCATGTGTGGGGTGTGTGCATTTTAGACAGACAGTTTACTCCGGAGACAGGGAAAATTGATGCCTATGATCTTTGCTTAATTTCAAAAGTAATGCTTGAATAAGTTTTGGGAACTCAAAACAAGACCAGACTAATAAATCAAGGCTATTTCAATATCTATTTGAACTACATGTATTACTGAACCCCAGAATGGGCAGAGGTCTAGTTTATGTAGGGTCAAATTTTGGACAGGCAGTCTAGGTGAAAATGATCATATCAATTTCAACCAAGGATAAACTATGAATGTGACAGTACATGGAGACCCAGCAACTGTGGAGTGTGGACTTCCTCAGTAACTATCCTCACCTACCAACATATTGCAAACAGCATAAACATGCTGGTGTTGGGCCTCAGTGATCTCAAACGGATTGTAAAACTTCATCCAAGAATGAAAAGCTTTATTTCCAGGGTCAGAATTTCGGCGAGAATCCAAGAATCGATTCTTGCAAAGATTCTCATGAACAGATTTGCGTGAATCAAAGTTGATTCTAGCAAACTTTTGTAGTTTACACAGAAGTTGATTTGCATTGTAAGAATCAAATAATTCCTTGCAAATTTATTCTGCAAGAATCAAGATTGATTCTCACAATGTGAAACAAAATTCTGACCAGTAACAAGTTTGCCAATCAAGTTGCAATTAATTTTTACTATACTCATCAGTAATTTCAGTATTACTCACAACTCTTCATCTGAAACGTAATATATTGTGGAATCATCTGATGGGCAGTCTGAATCATAATTATGTTCTTTATAATTGCTCCAGTCCAAATCATCCTCAAATTTGAATTTGATTGGTGACGGTGTACCTGATGAGGATGATGCTTCGTCTGCCATGGTTGATTGCTAAATCTGTGATAATAAGAAAGCAGTGAAAAAGAGTCAATAAAAGAGTCAATAATTAACCAAGGCAAGGTAAAGTAAAAAAAAACAACATGTTTTAGCATCCAGCCTCCAGATGGCCCTTTTTTCTAAGTACAATGCAAAATCGCCCATACATGTAAATGAAATGTAATGTTAAGTTTCCCTTCACATTATGATGATATTGAGTTATTCTAGCTTTTAATTTGAACACAATAGATTTAAATTGATTTAAATCACATTTTTTTTCAAAAACAATCATTGATTTAAATTCAGGAGTCGAAATACAAAATAGTCCAAAACAGAAATGTTTTGTAGACTCATAACCGGAGCGATCTTACCTTTCCGAATTCGATGTTGATTAAGATACTTCTTGCATCGATCCCGAGATGCGGAAAACCAATAGTCATTTTGTCCCACATAAATGAATAAATAACAAAAAAACCCGATCCCCGGTGGACTCACCCAAAAGGTGACGCCACACCATCTGATCGCCCTTATCCAACTTGGGATCCCCTACTCGGACCAAACTTGTAGGGGGTGGCCGGGGTCCGGGAATAATCAACATCGGAAAGGTAAGATCGCTCCGGTTATGAGTCTACAAAACATTTCTGTTTTGGACTAGACTCAGTACACGGACGATCTTACTGTTTCGATGTTGATTAAGATACTTCTTGCATCAACATCTGAAAGATCGATCTAGCAAGTAACCGACGGATGGAGGTACAAAATTGGTCAGCATCTGATCAGGGATCGGGAGCGGGTAACAATGGTTTTCGCGAGGTCAGAAAATATTTTCCCCCAACGGTCGGGAAAACAAAAAAGACCACGCGATCACAGACATAAACCTCCTTACCTCCTTACTTAATAAGTTCGGTGGTTAAGAATAGAGACACTGGTTCTTACCATGCTGAGTATTCTGTATAGTCTGAAAACCTGGTACCCGTACACCACTGTATTATGATCGCCGAACAATGTCCCGGTAAACCTCCCGCCTGTCTCTGATTACTAACGTAAACGGAAGTATCGTGAGAAAGGGCGAAGGTGGCTTCCGGGACACCGCCTGCTAGATCTCCTCAAGGGACAACCGAACGGTATACCCAAGATGATGAGATAGCTCGTGTCGAGTGGGTCGTGGGACGCGAAACCTTCGCGATCGCCCGGACTCCACCAACACCTGGACCAGCCAATGTGACAGCGGCTGGACCGAAAGGCTCTGTAAGGGTGATGAATGCGGTCGTGAGTCCCTCGCAAGGCTTGTGTTCGGAAGAAATAGTGCTGCAGCGCCTTATCGGACACCCCAGCCTATCTTTGGCTTCAGCGAACCTTGCCCAACCCTGGGGATTGGAGAGGGACGAATGTCGGTATGCACTGCGCCTGTTCAGTAACCACGAGAACAGAGCGCCAAACAGTGTCGCTCCAGTGTTTGTGAACACGGAAGCTAACCTCGAGACCGTGTACAACTCAGCACCGGCGTCCCGGCCAACGCCAAACCGAAAGCCATCTTGAGAGTTACGATTTTTAAGCGCCGCTTTTGACGGAAGCTCAAAAGGGTGACCCTTAAAGTAATCTAAGACTGTGTTGGGACCCCTTAGGATGATCACTTTCCTTTTTGGCGGACACTCATTGAACATACCGTCGAGGCGTAGACTAATAAGGTAACCATCGGCTATGATAGTCGACCCGTCTCGAAACCTCGGTGAATGGAGAGGATAGCTGACTTATAGCTGGCCCCAGTGGCCCGCTGAAGTCTTGCTTGGAACTTTTCTGTCAGAAACTCCGGAACTAGCAGCACAGAGGTTCTAGCGGGAGAGCTATTTGTCTCATTGCACCAAGCGTAGTATGGAGCCAGACTCTGGCTATACGTGACGGAGGGTAGACTTCCGTCTAGCCCCGGCGATGAGAAAAACAGCTTCTGATGAAAAGTATCCCTCCGCTGCGCGTTCCCTGGTAAGGGCCATGCAGCTAACTGCAGGTGCTCTAGTGAAAGACTGGGTACCTCCGTTCCGGGCATCCGGAGTAGATCTGGTACTCGGGGAGTGCCAGCGGCCTTGCCGCTAGCAGAATGACAATGCAGTCTTCCCACCCGATCTTGGCCACCACCCTCATGAGTAGTGAGATCGGAGGGAATGCATAAGCTGTCATCCCTCCCCAGTGTATGGACAGAGCGCCCACGGCGAATGCTTGGGGGTCCGCGACCCTTGAGCAGTACACCGGCAGTGGATGATTGCGATGAGATGCGAACAGATCTATCGAGGGGTGGTACATCCCCCTGAAGATCGTCTGAGCGACCTGCGGAGCAAGGGTCCTCACAGAAAGCTGGCTTAAGAAGGAAGACCCGTCATAATTGGCGAATGCACTCCATCAGGGTACTCATTTCTTAATGTCAATAGACCTGGTGATAGTCATGGAGGTATCGCTATAATTAGTAAATCCAATTTGAAGTTGTCTATTTCTCCAATTGGTATTGATACTGTGACTCATTTTGAACATGCTTGCGTTACTGATCAAGCAAAGACATTCCGTCTGATCGTAATCTACCGTCCTCCGCCTTCCAGGGAGAATGGTTTCACAATTCCTCAATTCCTTGAAGAGTTCGACGACTTTCTCAGTTTTATTTCAACGCCCCGCAAACCCCTTCTACTTGGTGATCTGAATGTGCACGTAAATAAGCCGTGGAAATCTGACGTTTCTCAATATCTCACATCTCTTGCTGAGCATGACTTACAACAGTTTGTTACTTCTGCAACACACAAGTCTGGCAATATCTTAGACCATGTTATTTGTCGGCCAGAAGATGATCTATTGTCTAGCTGCCCCTAGCAGAAATTCTATACAGCAAGAAGTGTATCAAAAGTGTATCAAAGTGTATTAAAATTGTATCAAACAGCAATTTAATACAGTTTTGATATACAAAGGGTGTATTGAAAATGTATCAACTGAAAATATAAGGTATCAAAACTGTATCAAATACCACCTAACTGTATCAAAAATGTATCAAAAGTGTATCAAATTTGAACTTAGTTAATTTTGGTCATGCTTGTGGTGTATCAAAAGTGTATCAAATTGAACTTTGCAGTTTTTCAGTGTATGTAAAGTGTATCAAAGTGAACTTTTTGGTGCTAGATGTATATCAAAAGTGTATCAAATTGGACTTAGTCAAATTCTGGCTGCATACAGTGTATCAAAAGTGTATTAAATTGGACTTTGCCTGTTTTTTAGTGTATGTAAAGTGTATCAAATTGAACTTAGTTAATTTTTGGTGTCTAGAGGTATATCAAAAGTGTATCAAATTGGACTTAGTCAAATTCTGGCTGCATACAGTGTATCAAAAGTGTATTAAATTGGACTTTGCCTGTTTTTTAGTGTATCAAAAGCGTATTAAATTGGACTTAGTTTATTTTGGGTGGCTAGAGGTATATCAAAAGTGTATCAAATTGGGCTTTCATAAACTGACCTTTTGCAGTGTATCAAAACTGTATCAATAACTGATCACATGTCTAGATAATGACTCATCATTTTCAAATTTGCCCATGTGGCATGTATGCAGTTAACACCAGGATTTGCATTTGGAAATGTACTGTATTTTAGAGCAAATTATGGTGTTTTATTTATCATGATGAAGATACAAACATGCTTGTAGACTGCACATTAGGTTACAATGTAGTTGTAATCAGGGACTGTGATTAAAGAGGAAATATCTGACTTTGTTCTGATAAGGTAAGCTTACTATATATTATATATAGGGCCTCAATGTATATGTATTAAGCATGAATATAGCACATGCTGTATAGTAGATGTTATTGGTAGCCTTTTTGTCTCTTTATTCGCCACTTGCACGGTTCCGCCATTATGCACTATGTGCGGGAAGAGCCTCGAACTGGCAGCATACATGAATGGGAATTGAACCAGTCATATAACATTCTGTGTAAGGTTACGTAATTCTTCCTTTCATGTATGCTGCCAGTTCGAGGCTCTCCCGCATATAGTGCATAATGGCGAACTGCAAGTCTAATTGAGGGTAACTAACTTCAGTGACAAGCACTGCATTCCAAGCAGGCCCTCTGATGTATGTATGTTCCATTTTCTCACACATTTATCCTATTGCGTTGTAATTTTGAACGTTGATAGGGAAAGTGCATTGAGCTGCTCCGTGATGGGGAAAGTGCTAGAGGTCAGCATTAGCAGTAGAGGGCAGTGTTGAATTTGAGCTTGATTAGACTAATTTCAAAATTTGACCTTTGACCCCTTCACTTTGGGGTCATTAATGTTTGCAAATATGTTTAGATCATGTAAGGATAATTCTTGTTGAATTTGAGCTTGATTGGACCAATTTTGAAATTTGAAAAACTGTATCAGAAGTGTATAAAAAACTGTATCAAAAGTGTATCAAAACTGTATCAAAAGTGTATAAAAAACTGTATCAAAAGTGTATCAAAAAACTATCAAAAGTGTATCAAAAAAACTATCAAAAGTGTATAAAAAAACTGTATCAAAAGTGTATCAAAAACTATATCAAAAGTGTATCAAATGGCATGTATCAAAAATAGGGCGGTCCTGCTGGCCAGCATTAGAATTGGAACGCTGATTTGATACAGTGACATATTTGATACACTTTTGATATAATTATGTATAAAATGTGTATAAAATGAACGGATAAGAATTTCAATGCTAATTTGATACAGTTTAAATTGGAACACTGATTTCATACAGTGACATATTTGATACACTTTTGATATAATTATGTATGAAATGTGTATGAAATGAAAGGATCAAAATTTCAACGCTAATCTGATACAGTTTAAATTGGAACGCTGATTTGATACAGTAACATATTCGATACACTTTTGATATAAATTATGTATGAAATGTGTATGAAATGAAAGGATAAAAATTTCAATGCTAATTTGATACAGTTTAAATTGGAACCCTGATTTGATACAGTTACATATTTCATACACTTTTGATATCATTATGTATGAAAAGTGTATGAAATGAAAGGATAAAATTTGAACGCTAATTTGATACAGTTTAAATTGGAACGCTGATTTGATACAGTTACATATTTCATACACTTTTGATATAATTATGTATGAAATGTGTATGAAATGAAAGGATAAAAATTTCAACGCTAATTTGATACAGTTTAAATTGGAACCCTCATTTGATACAGTAACATATTCGATACACTTTTGATATAAATTATGTATGAAATGTGTATGAAATGAAAGGATAAAAATTTGAACGCTAATTTGATACAAATTATGTATGAAATGTGTATGAAATGAAAGGATAAAAATTTCAACGCTAATTTGATACAGTTTAAATTGGAACCCTGATTTGATACAGTTACATATTTCATACACTTTTGATATAATTATGTATGAAATGTGTATGAAATGAAAGGATAAAATTTGAACGCTAATTTGATACAGTTTAAATTGGAACGCTGATTTGATACAGTTACATATTTCATACACTTTTGATATAATTATGTATGAAATATGTATGAAATGTAAGGATAAAAATTTGAACGCAAATTTGATACAGTTTTAATTGGAACCCTCATTTGATACAGTAACATATTCGATACACTTTTGATATAAATTATGTATGAAATATGTATGAAATGAAAGGATAAAAATTTGAACGCAAATTTGATAGTTTAAATTGGAACCCTCATTTGATACAGTAACATATTCGATACACTTTTGATATAAATTATGTATGAAATGTGTATGAAATGAAAGGATAAAAATTTGAACGCTAATTTGATACAGTTTAAATTGGAACCCTGATTTGATACAGTAACATATTCGATACACTTTTGATATAAATTATGTATGAAATGTGTATGAAATGAAAGGATAACAATTTCAACGCTAATTTGATACAGTTTAAATTGGAACCCTGATTTGATACAGTTACATATTTCATACACTTTTGATATAAATTATGTATGAAATGAAAGGATAAAAATTTGAACATAAATTTGATACAGTTTAAATTGGAACCCTCATTTGATACAGTAACATATTCAATACACTTTTGATATAAATTATGTATGAAATGTGTATGAAATGAAAGGATAAAAATTTGAACGCAAATTTGATACAGTTTAAATTGGAACCCTCATTTGATACAGTAACATATTCGATACACTTTTGATATAAATTATGTATGAAATGTGTATGAAATGAAAGGATAAAAATTTGAACGAAAATTTGATACAGTTTAAATTGGAACCCTCATTTGATACAGTAACATATTCAATACACTTTTGATATAAATTATGTATGAAATGTGTATGAAATGAAAGGATAAAAATTTCAACGAAAATTTGATACAGTTTAAATTGGAACCCTCATTTGATACAGTAACATATTCGATACACTTTTGATATAAATTATGTATGAAATGTGTATGAAATGAAAGGATAAAAATTTCAATGCTAATTTGATAGTTTAAATTGGAACCCTGATTTGATACAGTTACATATTTCATACACTTTTGATATAATTATGTATGAAATGTGTATGAAATGAAAGGATAAAAATTTGAACATAAATTTGATACAGTTTAAATTGGAACCCTCATTTGATACAGTAACATATTCAATACACTTTTGATATAAATTATGTATGAAATGTGTATGAAATGAAAGGATAAACATTTCAACGAAAATTTGATACAGTTTAAATTGGAACCCTCATTTGATACAGTAACATATTCGATACACTTTTGATATAAATTATGTATGAAATGTGTATGAAATGAAAGGATAACAATTTCAACGCTAATTTGATACAGTTTAAATTGGAACCCTGATTTGATACAGTTACATATTTCATACACTTTTGATATAAATTATGTATGAAATGAAAGGATAAAAATTTGAACATAAATTTGATACAGTTTAAATTGGAACCCTCATTTGATACAGTAACATATTCAATACACTTTTGATATAAATTATGTATGAAATGTGTATGAAATGAAAGGATAAAAATTTGAACATAAATTTGATACAGTTTAAATTGGAACCCTCATTTGATACAGTAACATATTCGATACACTTTTTGATATAAATTATGTATGAAATGTGTATGAAATGAAAGGATAAAAATTTGAACGAAAATTTGATACAGTTTAAATTGGAACCCTCATTTGATACAGTAACATATTCAATACACTTTTGATATAAATTATGTATGAAATGTGTATGAAATGAAAGGATAAAAATTTCAACGAAAATTTGATACAGTTTAAATTGGAACCCTCATTTGATACAGTAACATATTCGATACACTTTTGATATAAATTATGTATGAAATGTGTATGAAATGAAAGGATAAAAATTTCAATGCTAATTTGATAGTTTAAATTGGAACCCTGATTTGATACAGTTACATATTTCATACACTTTTGATATAATTATGTATGAAATGTGTATGAAATGAAAGGATAAAAATTTGAACATAAATTTGATACAGTTTAAATTGGAACCCTCATTTGATACAGTAACATATTCAATACACTTTTGATATAAATTATATATGAAATGTGTATGAAATGAAAGGATAAAAATTTCAACGAAAATTTGATACAGTTTAAATTGGAACCCTCATTTGATACAGTAACATATTCGATACACTTTTGATATAAATTATGTATGAAATGTGTATGAAATGAAAGGATAAAAATTTGAACATAAATTTGATACAGTTTAAATTGGAACCCTCATTTGATACAGTAACATATTCAATACACTTTTGATATAAATTATGTATGAAATGTGTATGAAATGAAAGGATAAAAATTTCAACGAAAATTTGATACAGTTTAAATTGGAACCCTCATTTGATACAGTAACATATTCGATACACTTTTGATATAATTATGTATGAAATGTGTATGAAATGAAAGGATAAAAATTTCAATGCTAATTTGATAGTTTAAATTGGAACCCTCATTTGATACAGTAACATATTCGATACACTTTTGATATAAATGATGTATGAAATGTGTATGAAATGAAAGGATAAAATTTGAACGCTAATTTGATACAGTTTAAATTGGAACCCTGATTTGATACAGTAACATATTCAATACACTTTTGATATAAATTATGAATGAAATGTGTATGAAATGAAAGGATAAAAATTTCAATGCTAATTTGATACAGTTTAAATTGGAACCCTGATTTGATACAGTTACTTATTTGATACACTTTTGATATAATTATGTATCAAATATGTATGAAATGAAAGGATACATTTCATTTGATACTTTTTTGATACATTATCTTGGCATTTGATACACTTTTGATATGTATAAAATGTGTATGCAATGTTAATTTGATACAGTTTTGATACATAAAAGTGTATGAAATGAGGGTTCCAATTCAAAGCCTTTTATTTCATACATTTTTCATACGTATCAAAAGTGGTGTATCAAAAGTGTATCAAATTTCAGCCAGGGGCGTTGTGTCGCCATTCAGATATGGTTCAGACCATCACATGGTTCAGTGCACAGTCAACAAGTTGAAACCCCCTCCGGAAAGAAGGATTATTACAACAAGATCTTTCAAGAATCTGGACAAGGCGACGCTTTGCTTCGGATCTTTGTCAAGCTACGCAGTGTGTTCTTGCTACTAATGACCCTACTTTGCAGGCAGAATTGTACAACAAGAGTGTTCGCGAGGTATTAGATAAACATTGCCCAGAGAAGACGCGATCACAAAAACTGATACTGAAACCCTAAATGGTATTCAGAGGATGTTAGGGTTGGCGCGGGGAGCGTAGAAAGCTCGAACGCAAATGGAGAAAGACACGTTCGGTTGAAGATCGCGAGAACTATCTTGCACAAAATGAAAATGTGAATCAATTAGTTCTGAAAAGCAAGACTGAGTATTTCAATGAAACTTTGGCTAATTCCAATGCCAAATCCATGTACAGTACTCTAAACTCACTTCTTAATACTTCTGTTCAGAAACTACCTGCTGCGCAGTACACATACTGCTCTTAGTGAGCAATTTTCAGATTATTTCTGTGACAAGGTCTCTAATATTAGGTCTGAACTTGATAAGCAAACTTCCATCATTAATGTCAAAGATAACTGTACTGCTAATGTTAGTGCCAATGTTTGTGATGACACGCAAGTTCATGTTCCAACACTTGATATGTTTACTGATGTTAGTGAGGAGGAGGTCAAAAGGGTTATCTCAAAACTTCCAAACAAAACATCTCCTCTGGACCCGATCCCCACATGGTTGTTAAAACAGTACATTGATATTTTGTTACCGATTATTATGTCTATTATCAACAATTCATTCAGAGTTGGGTCTTTTCCATCTGTTCTCCGTGAGGCTGTTATCTTCCTGTTGCTCAAGAAACCCACTCTCAACCCGGACTTACTTAAAAACTACCGCCCTGTATCAAACCTTCCCACCCTTGGTAAGATATTAGAGTATCCAGCTGTGTCAAGGTTTAATAAACATCTTCATGAAAACAATCTTACTGAAACCTTTCAGAGTGCTTACAAATCATCTCATAGCACGGAGACAGCCCTCCTTAGAGTAAAAGATGATATGCTTAATGAGTTGGATAAAGGTAATGCAATCATGTTGGTTCTTTTAGACCTCTCCTCTGCATTTGATACAATTGACCATAATATCCTTGTCCAGCGAATGCAGAGGGAGTTTGGTATTACAGGGTTTGCTCAAGATTGGCTTGAAAGCTACCTTAAAGATCGTTGTAGCAAAGTATGTGTCCTTGGTGAGTATTCTAATAAATGTCCAATGCAATATGGTGTTCCACAGGGGTCGGTTGCAGGTCCACCGATTTTCACGGCATATGCTCAGCCAGTTTCTGAAATCATCAGGCTCCATCAGGTTATGCTTTCATATCTACGCTGATGATACTCAGCTTTATGTTAGTTTTAATCCCAAGTCACAGGAGGAAATAGCGGCTGCACAACTTAGGCTCACTAAATGCATCGCTGAGTTACGATCGTGGATGCTTGAAAACAAGTTAAAGCTGAACGACTCAAAAACCGAGCTTTTTTTGATTTCTTCTCCAAGATGTGCAGCTGCTATATCTCACGTTGACTTGAAAATCGGTGGATCTGTAATCACACCCTCTGCCTCAATTAAAAACTTAGGTGTTATTTTTGATCGTAGTCTTACCATGGATGAGCAAGTCAGCGCCCTGTGTCGTAGTATTAATTTCCACTTGCGTAATCTTACAAGAATACGCCGTTATATTGACCAAACCACTTGTGCACATGCCGTAAGATCTTTGATCCTTTCTCGGCTGGACTATGGCAACTCTCTGTTAGGTGGCCTTTCAAACCGTGGCATGCAACGTCTCCAAAAGCTTCAAAATCGCGGCGCGTCTCATTTTCCGAGTTAACAAGCGCACTAGTGCTGCGCCTCTGTTGCGAGAGTTGCATTGGTTGCCTGTCCAGCAGAGAATCGATTTCAAGATCTTGGTGCATGTGTACAATTGTCTTCACGGTTCATCGCCAATATATTTGCAGGACCTTCTTCACAAGTACAGTTGTAACCGTGGTGGGCTTAGGTCCATGCAAGATGTCACCCGTCTTGCAATCCCCAAAACTAAAAAGATCTTATGGGGATAAATCTTTTTCTGTTCAAGGACCTAGGTTATGGAACAATTTGCCTTCCAATTTGCGCGAGGCTCCTAATGTGCAATCCTTTAAGAAACTTTTAAAAACCCATCTGTTTCCAAAATATTAGGTCTTTTTATGTATTTTCATAGACCTGTTTGCAGGTATTCACTCCCATGTGTAGTTTTTAAACATTGCTATTTGATAATAATATGTATTTTATAATGATATATGTCCCTATTTGGGTTCAAGTGTATTTTTAATTATTTTAATTGTGGTTCAGATTGCTGCATATCTGTTTTATTCAAATTTTGATGTAATTAGGAGTATATTTTACCATGCTGTGATATATTGTTGTTCTTAATGCCATACTGTGTATTTTTGATGTATTTTTATTTTCTTTGTACAGCGCATTGATCCATGGGAAATGCGCTTTATAAGTTCTTTGAAATAATAATAATAATAAAGGGACCATTCTGTTGGTCCCGACACCCTTCCTCGTGACAGATTGTGCGTGAGGATGCTGGTGACGCCCGCGATGTGTATCGCTCTCATCGTAATCTGCCTGGACTTGCACCACCCTATTAGTAGGGATGCCCACTGTCCATACAGTTTCCACTAGAACGATTTTTTTTTTTTTTTTTGCGTGCACTCACACACGTATTGTCTATGGAGAAACTGATCGATACAAGAAATCCCAGGCCTGTTAAATGGCGTACATACTTGTTTTTGATCCAAATGTAGGCCTATATCAGGGTGTTTCAAGAAATTCCTGATTCCACGAAAAACATTAACCAAACTTTTTCCTGATTGGTCAGTAAATAGAGAGGACCTTCCTCCATGCAGAGATCAACTTTTTTTAATGAAAAATTTAATGAGATGAGAACTACAACAGGTTGAAGTGACACCATTCCGCGCATCAGGTGTTCAAACGCAATTATTTCCGAATTTGGAGTGAATCAGACAAGCAAACTTACATAGTCATAAAATGTAACTATTTTTGAAGACAAAATGTACAGGATGTTAAGAAATTTAAGAATGTTTAAGCCTACCGCGCCCATCTCAAATCATGCACTTCTCACTACCATGTCCATTTCATATGCTATCCATCATGGCTTCCATGCACACACAGTGTATTGCTCAATGTATTAAAGATAACCTTTGAGTTGGAGCAAATTTCTCAAAATTGGTAGTGATTAATATTACCAAACTTATGCCATGATGAAATATAATAATTTTTGAAGATAAAATGTGCTGACCGTAAAAGATTGAACAATGTTTAAGACTACCGCCATTCATTTGAAATAATGCATTTATTGTTCATCTCCTCTATGGAGATATTTTCCATGGCGGCCATCTATGATCATGCTTTCGGTTTCACCAAACAAACCATGGGTTTTGAGGTCTTATATTTTTGTTGTATGTCAACAAAATCGATTAAATTTTCAGGATGATCTTATTTTCATGTTGTTATAAGCAAATATAATGTTCCAGATAACGCTAGTTAATAAATACATTAAGAAAAAGTACCTTAAAATTGCACTTTCTGTTAGTAATCCTTTTTGGACTTTAACTTTTTAACATGTTCTAGCAGCCCTATATAAAACCGTAACACTCAAAAGGCCATATCTCTGGAATGAAACATCCGATTAAGATTATTTAAACGCCAAAATGTTTCTTTCATCAATTCCCAGCCAATAAGTTAGGTCTTAATCAATTTAAAAGTACTTCAATTTTTAGTGGACATGCCTGCTATTAGGTGTCGTGCATGCAGGCACAATCGTGGTGGCCCGGAGTCCCCTTGTTTGTTGGGGTAGGCTACCACGGTTATGTTGTCCGTCAGAACAACGGTATGTGATTCCACGATCACCTCCTCGTAAGCGAGGGAGGTTGATGTGAAACTCTGTCTCTATGGCCCCATAGGCCCGAGACGGAGTCTCCGTGGATGTGGACCCCCCAGCCCCGTTTTGACGCTATGGTCGTCACTACGTGACATACCGGGGGAAAACCTGACACCCTGGGTCAAATTGGGCTGATGAGTCCACCACCAGAGTTCCTCTCGCGCGATCTCCGACAACGGAACCGCGAGGGATATTGGGTGACGACTGGGCCTGCAAGCAGGCTAGAAGGTGTAGTTGGGTAAGCCTAACGTAGAAACGGCAGTACGGTACGAGGTCTACCATACTGGCCATTAGGCCTACCACCCTCATCCATGCCACAGCGGGTATTGCCCGAGACTCGGCCAAGAGTCGGGCACACCGCACCATGTTCGTCACCCGCTCGGGTGAGGGCACCGCGATCCCCTCCGTGAGGGTGATCTGGGCCCCTACAAATAGTGGTGTCTGCGTCGGGACCATGCTGGACTTTTTTTGAGCTGATCAAAAAAAATCCAGGGTCCCGCACCCTACGGACTATCAACCCCATGAGACCCGTAGTCTCCAGTGGAGTGCGTCCGTATATGAGCCAAACGTCCAGGTAGCAACTGATGTTGACACCCCTGTGCTTCAGGTACGCTGCCACCGCTCTGACCAAGAGTGTAAACACCCTGGGAGAGATGGACAGGACGGATGGCCGGCAACAAACTGGTAATTTTGATCCTGTACCTAGAAGCGCAGATACCTCCGATCTTGAGAGGCGATTGGCATATGCAGATAGGCGTCCGAGAGATCTAGCGATGCTGTTCCCATACTCCTGATGGGGCAGGCTAGCACCGAGGCGAGAGTCCCCACCCTGAACCTCTTGGGCCTGAAGAACTTGTTCAACAGCCTGCAGTTCTGGATGGGGCTCCCGTGGCCGGTCTTCCTTGGAGCCAATGGCTCCAAGATCACCCGTAGAACGGGGGTAGACCGGGACAATCGCCCGCTTCGTGAGAAGCTGTGTGATCCCTGTCAGTAGTGCCCGACGCTGGGGGCCGTCTGACGGCACTACTGTGGACCTCTGAAATGTGCAGACGAATGTGGGGAGACTGGGTTGCCAGTCTGTAACCCCCACTCACCACTGACCATACCCAGGCGCACAAAGAGATCGTTTCCCACCTCTGGGCGAAAGCCATAAGCGGTCGTCCACTGGGAGATCCCCCTGTGGAAAAACCGCCGAGCCCCCAGGAATGCTCCGCCTAGCTTCCCTTGGAAGAGCGCTGCTCTTCTTCGGGGCTTGCCAGCTGTTCCTGTGCTACCCTTGCGCCTCCCAGAAATGGGTGCTGCAGAGGTAGTGGGCTCGGGTACTGTGCACGGCCTGCTGAAGTCGGAGCTCCTACCCATGGTAAGGGCAGTTTCCGACTTCTTCAGAGTGCTCCCGTTGGTAGCTTCTTTGCACGGTCCTAAGAGCATCCTAAAGCATCCAAAGAGAAAAAGGACCCTGCCTTTCCATCGCGTGAGCGATTGGAGTGGCAGGCCCCCCCCCCCGGCGCTGAGTGGACACCCTATGGGCTAGGCCCATGGAGCTCTCGTTGAGGCTAGCTGTTAGCACCGCTAATAGGCTCACCTCGCGGAAGAGCTCAGATGTTGTCTGAGCGTCATACGCTTGACGACATCTGGGTCCCTCTCGGATCCCCTCAGGTAGGTCCCGTGGTCCTCCCGCGTTACACACAGAGGAAGCCTGCAAGCACGCGGCGTCATAGCTCTACTGAGCTCGACAGCCCTACGATATCTACCCTTGAAGTTTGTCGGGAATGAGAGTGCAGGCGTCCCCTGTGAGGAAGCAGCAGCTGAGCATCCTACTGAAAGGATCCCCTGGTCCTCCTCCATGGACTCCCCCTTAGGGGGTGTCCGGAGGAAGATCAGTGCTGTTGCTCCCCTCGCGGGGCAGCGGGGGAAGGAGATTGTAGTGATGTCACTACCGAACTCAGCTTCCGACTCCTTTCCCTCGCCCACAGTATCCGTATCATGCTCCGATGATGACGGTAACTGGGGACGGGCATCTGAAAGCGGGTAAGAAGGCATAACCACCGTGTGGCTCGCCGACTACCTGCCAGCAGAAGAGGGAGTACTCCCGCAAGACCCTGAGGTATCCGCTATGGCACCACTGGGTCCGCATGCTCTCGCAGCCGTCGTCCTAGCGCTAGCAGCACGGGGCCTACCCTGATCAAGATCTGGGTTAGCCCCATGCCGGCTGGCCTGGTCAACAGCTGATGGTACTGCGTGGCCATCGCTAGGCGACACTTGCCACGGTGCTGACCGTGGTTCAAACACCCTGCGGCGGGTACCACGGGCATACCCAGCCGGCAGCTGACCCTGAAGGGATCCGCCACCAGGGTAACCCCATGGTACTGCAGTACCAGCACCGCCCCCCTTTGTTGCCACACAGACTGTGGCGACTAAGGCGGGTGCTGCGGTACCGGTGCGGTATCAGCGTGGGTACCCGTGAGGGTTCCCGGCTGTATACCACTGTACCCATGCCTCACTGCGTTCCGCGCAAGGGGATCAAGCCGTGCGTATGGGTACCCCGCTATACCGGCTGTCCCTTGGCTAAAGGGAGCTTGCCTAGTATCACGGGTAGCTGAGCGTGCATACCCCCGATCAATCACCTCGCCACCTGAATAGGCAGCGTCAATCAATGGAGCCATGCTCTGTTGATTTGACAGTGATCGATCAAGAGAGGGTAATTGACCCATTGACGATAATGGATCACCCACGCCCTGCTGGCTCTCGAGGACATAAGTGGGTTGTTGATCAGCTAGGCAGTTCAAGCTACCTACTCTACCCTCAAGAGCTTCGCCCAAGGTCGCTGTGTGTGGCGGACCACTCACGGCAGCTATGGGCGGGTGCACAGCGGCTACCACTGAAGGCAAGCCGTAGATCGTCTTTGTAGCTGCCACCGAATGCACCTGGGTCGCTGTCCCGTGAGAGACTGCGAGCCCAACCCCTGAATAATCGCCAGCCAGTCCCTGTGGACAGCCAGCAGCTATTCTAGGGCCCAGGGTATCACTCGGCGGTCCCGCCATGGAACGCTGCCGTGTGACAACCCCAGTTGGTTCTGCTAAGACTACACCCACAGCGTTAGCAGCGGTATCGTCTCTGCTGAACCCATGCACGCTCATTCGACCCTTGCGGGAAATCGAAAGGCGTGCTGCGTGATGTGGATCAACCCAGGCAAGCCCGGTGTTCCACGGTGGATCAACCCAGGCAAGCCCGGGGTTCCACTTGGCACACTGCGTGCTATGGATCAACCCAGGCAAGCCCAGGGTTCCATTGGCACGCTGCATGCTAGGGTTCAACCCAGGCAAGCCCGGGGTACCCTTGCATGCTGCCCGTCGCTGGCTACTACTGTGGCTGTTTGAGCCCGTAGATATGCCTGCAACAGACGGTGCGTGTTATGGATCAACCCGGGCAAGCCCAGGGTTCCATTTAGCACGCTGCATGCTAGGGTTCAACCCAGGCAAGCCCGGGGTACCCTTGCATGCTGCCCGTCGCTGGCTACTACTGTGGCTGTTTGAGCCCGTGAGATATGCCTGCAACAGGCGGGTGTCCTCCTGCTAAAAACCTGTGAGGATTTTTGCTAAAGGACTGGTATCCTCCTGCTACAAACCCGCTAGGGTTTTCGCCGGTGGTTACCGCTCTGCTGCCTGCTACTTTGCTCCGACGTCAGTGCTTTCGCTGGCTGCTGAGCCTTTGGACGCGCTAGCAGTCCCCGAAGGAACCGCCTGCTTGTCCGGGGACCGGAGCCCCTTATAAGCAGACCTGCCATGACCCATAGGGGCTGTCACAGCAGAATCCACCGTATCGACCTTACCAGTGCCCTTGGTAGATTTCTTCTTCGTCTTCTGGCGATGACGGAGCCTATCCCAATCGTCAAGCTGGAACTCGGAGAGTCCTAAGCAAAAGAAAGACATCTAGAAGAACGTGAGCACTCCCTGTGGGTGAAACAGAGCGGGTGTGGGTCCCACTCCGTCACCAGGGAAGGACAAGCCCGACAGGGCCGAGGCGACAGCGAGGAGAAAGGGAGGGGGCACTACCCCCAACACGCGACTCAAGCCCAGAAAGCAAACCTGAGCACGGAGGCTGGTCGCTAACGTTAGTGGTAAAGTAAGGACTGGCTAACTTTATTACTAAAATGTCAGACGGGTCCCTACCAAGCCCCACCGTATGAATATCTGATTAACTCGTCTTATCGGACGGTAATGAAGACATAACGATAGAGTAATCACCCTAACAATAACAATATTAACCTACCGTACATGAAATACAATGTGCATGTACAAACATCTATTGTAACTTACAGGCTGCAATGGTTGTTTTACGTGGGAAACAAAATGAATGGCGCCAACGAGCGGCCATTTTGAATTGCTCGTGTGTCCCGTGATACAAACGGAGGCACGATATGTAGCTAAGTTTTGGATTGTTTTTGTCTCTTTTTTGCCAGAAAATGTCGTCAAAACTATCCTCAGCCGAACAATACCGGTTTGGTTTTACCTAAGGTGTGAAACTACAACCGTATATCTCGCCTTTTGGTCGAGAAATTGATACACAGTGCTATGAACAATCGATAGGCACGTCTGTGTCAGTCGGAGACCAAGGAGGATAAGGGGCGATCAGATGGTGTGACGTCACCTTTTGGGTGAGTCCACCGGGATCGGGTTTTTGTTATTTATTCATTTATGTGGGACAAAATGACTATTGGTTTTTCCGCATCTCGGGATCGATGCAAGAAGTATCTTAATCAACATCGGAACGGTAAGATCGTCCGTGTACTGAGTCTAAAACTTTCATGCACAACTCCGATTTTTCCCTCAAAATTGGCTGATTTTCACAAAATTTTACATGCACAGGCAAAATTCTTCATGCACAGAGTCAAAGTTACATGCATCTGTTCATGTATGCATGTGGTATTTCGAACACTGTTTAAATTTAAATCAATGATTTTCTTTTTAAAAATCATTATCATGTGATTTAAATTGAGCAACCCTGTCCCATGTGTGTCCAAAGTCACCCGGTTTACGGTACCGGTACGGTAACTAGTAAAAGATTGCCTATTTTGAACAATATTTTGTTGAAGTGCTAACATCTCCCGGGGATGTCACCTTATCATGTGTACACACATCGCATGGTCGAGCGTGATGCTCTGCCTCTGTGTAGTATTCATGTTACGATCGGCGAGCGTACACGCATTGCCATTGTAGGCGCTGGAATGAAATCGCAATTTTCTTTGTTACACCACATTTGTTTTGCTCGAAATTAAAAGGGGATAATGTGATCAGTGAAAACAAACATTTAATAGAAATCTATTCTGCAAATCACTAAGTAGAGTAAAACTTTAGGAAATCTGTAGTACAAGGAACTTATATGATGTCCTCATTCACAAACTGATACTATCTGTCCATCGTATAAGACTGTTACCGTACGGCAATGTGGTGAAGGAATATTACACAGTCAAGAATAGGCTCCATCATTTTTTTATTATGATCCCTCCCAGTCTCCCGAAACATCAAAACATCAAAAGTGTTGCACTTATGCTTATACTTACTTAACTAGACTGTCCTTTTTCACATTTATAACGCAGACAAAGTAGGGCCAACTTGCCTAGAAATGGTCAAATTTTGGCAAGAAATATCTCTGTGTAATCCTATGTAAGTCCCATATCACATCGGAAACAGGACGGTTCGCACCCTTTCAATTTCGGACCCGTGCACTTTCGCCCCCTTTCAATTTCGCACCCGTGCACTTTCGCCCCCTTTTTAAACCGCGGGTAATGTGCTGCTGTTGATTGATGATGCACGATCGATCGCTTCAACTCCCGGCGGTACAGTGGGGTGTTGTATGTGTATAGTATTGGTTGACTGTTTAGTGTTGATTGTCTGTGGCAGTACCGGTACTGAGTCCAGCTGAGCGTGTACAAAAGCAAATAGTATGATTACCCGGGATGTTGATGGACTCTCCGGTTCGATTGAATTTAATAGGCCTATATTATTACAATATATTAAATGTGCTTCGACTGAAGATTGGTATTCATTATGTTTTTGATTTGTTATTTTATTTTACTTAGGCCTATTTTATTTTATTTCATTTCTATTTTATTTTATTTTAGGCCTATTTATTATTTTTATATTATTATTATTATTATTATTATTATTATTATTATTATTATTATTATTATTATTATTATATTATTATTATTATTATTAGGATTATGTTTCCTTATTAGTACTTTATTAATAGCTATATAATTTAGTGTTAAATTATTTAAAGCCTATAAAATTTATATAGGGCCTAATATTGATATGGCCAAAAATGTGATGGCTTATAATTTATAATTTTATCCCATCTTTATGTTGCCGAATTGATCTTCTTTGACATGAAACTAATGGGAAAAAAATATTTAGCAAATTTCTCAAAGACAAATGCGCACAAGCAAAACAAACGCCTGGCAGCAGCACAATACTCGCGGAGTCGCGGTATAAAAAAGGGGGCGAAAGTGCACGGGTGCGAAATAGAAAGGGGCGAAAGTGCACGGGTCCGAAATTGAAAGGGTGCGAACCGTCCAGCATTCATCACATCGACATCGTTATCGGCGATCAAGGTTTTTTTTCTTCTGAAGTTTGGTTGGTACCCACCAGCGTCATGCATGTGACGTGACACAGCTAAAATAATCGACCGGGAATCGGGGATCGTTAAAACGTCAACAACTTTCAAAACACAGAAAGCAGTAAACTTAATGGCGAGCGGTTCGAATTTTGAGCCATATTACAAGTTTACGTGGTGAACTAGGAAATCTGCAAAATATTATAGTCATGAAAATATGAATGAACTCCTATCTATTGCATGTGCAAGAGTGTAAATGTATTACAATAAAAATAAGCAATGGACACATGGACATGATGGATGTTATTTTCTAAGCTTAAAACTTTTTTATATTTTTATTTTAGTCAATGTCAATACAATCATGACAATGATATGAGGATAATGAGCATGAATGCCAACCCATGCATGCATGCATGCATGATGATGATGATGATGAGTCACAGTCAGTCGTGAGCACGGTCGCTAATGAGCTGAATCGGCTAGTTGTGAAATGAGGATCTCGAAGAATCTCATGGTTTCTCGCTCGCAATCCGTGTACAATAATTTAGACAAAAACACGCTCAGCACTGGCTGACCTGAAAGGATAGGTATATACTGTCATCTGTTTTATGAAAACATTTCAAAATTGCTTCCAAATTGCTAAGGAGGCATGTACATTTAATTCTGTGACAAAAAACGAGACCAAGTTTGCTTTATTTTTGTTGTTTTTGATCATTTAAATGACACTAACTTTTTGTTCAATTTTTCCAAATTGAAAACCTTAGGCGACATTCGTCTACTAGCTCCTCTCCGATTTACCTAATCATGAACTTTTTTGACTTCATTTTCACGTAGTTCACATAATTCCGCTTCGTTTGGTATATTTATAGGTATGTGTTATTTAGATTAAGTGTCTAAATTGTTCTTCAAAAATGATGGAAAAATGCGAATTTTACCGAATTGCAGGCCTTTCTCGTGGTATTTTTTGCGTCACCTATCAATCAACATTCGGGTTGTACGCGCAAACACAAATACCGCGCCGGCGCGCGGTTAACTTTGCGAGACGCTCGCGCTATGCAAGTGGTGTACAGTGTGATACGCGTTTAAATTCGCCACAGCATAAATAAGTAAACAAAAAGTTTTAAAATACCTGAATATTTTCAAAGCTCATTTCATCTTCGCCGATAACTGTCTACCTCCCGGGTGATTTACGTCAATTTGTACAACATTTTCGTGGCATTTGTGTACAAAACCGTTTTATCTTTCATATTTGTGATTTTTACGATTGTGTTATTTAAATTACAAATACAAAATTAAGTTTAAGTATGATGCTTTTTTTCCCAACTTTTTACTGAAATTGTTTAGTTCAAAACACACGTTTATTTTTCATCTAAATAATCTTTGATTTCCTTCTTTTTTTTTGACATGCAAGTTTACTAGTTTGGAATGCTAATTTGAGAGAGTGATCATTTTTCGTGTTAAAATAAAGAAATTAGAGCTCTTCAAACAGGGAAATGTCATGGGCTGATTGTTCTCGAACCTCATTTTACCTTCCCAAAAAGTGTCTACCTCCTGGTCGATTTACGCCAATTCGTACGGATTTTACGCGGCATTGTATTCAAAACCTTTGTATTGGTCAGATTTTTGAATTATACGAATGTGTTATTTCAATTACCGCAGAAAAATGGACTTTAATACTGTGTTTTTTCCGACATTTGTACTGAAATGTGCTAGTTCAAATCACACGCTATTTATTCATCCAAATAAACTTGGATCTACTTCTTTTTTTTGCAACGTGCAAGTTCATTGGGTTGGCATGATAATTTGAAAGTTTCGTAATTTTTCGTGTTAAAACAAAGAAATGAGAGCTCTTCAAACAGGGGAACGTCATGAGCTAATTAGTATGCATAATTGGCCACGGAGCATTACGCGCACTGGTTGTTATGCATATTTACTTTCACACAGAGCAGCGTTTGAGCGTGCTCACGACTGACTGGTCAGAAGTAAGCTTACTTACCCGTGGCGGGGTGTTAAAGGCCTACAGATTTCCTGTTGTCGCTGGACACACAAGTGGATTAAATATCAAGCAAATTATTTGCTCAGTGTAACAACTAAAACGCTAATTATTGTATCATTTAATACTTTTTAACCTTAAAATTTGGAACTTCGCGCCATCATCAAAAAGTGAGTGATGGATCTGGATCTGGATCTGGATATTTGTGTCGGTAGAACACCTCCTAAAAAAGGCAACATCACCAACTTCTTGCTGCTAAGTGGATGGACGCGGCAACTAATTTAATTTAATTTCTGAATCGCTTTCTTGAAGCTGGCCAGGGTTGGTGCCTCAACAACTTTTTCTGGTAAACTGTTCCATTCAGGTATGGTTGTTGGAAAAAAGGTGTCCCCGTATCGTCTGGTTTTGTATCTAATCTGGGTGAATTTTTGTTTGTGCCCTCTTGTTGCCCTAGTCTGGTGCTTGATGTGGTATGATGAATCTATATCTACCAGGCCATTTTTGATCTTGTAGAACATGATGTTACGTTGGATTTGACGCCTAGTCTGCAAAGACTTCCATTCCAGTTCTGTGAGAATTCTGGTCATTGTCCCTCTTCCCTGCTGTATTCCCTCTTGCAAAATCTGGCAGCTTGCTTTTGCACTCTTTCTAATCTGTTGGAGTTTGTTTGAATCTTTGTATCCCATGCAGAGGCGGCGTATTCTAACAATGGCCGCACGAGCGTTGAATAAGCAGTTGTTTTAACGTCTTCTGTACACCCCCATAGGTTGCGTCTCACTAGCCCCAAGACACGTTGCGCTTTCTTACAGGTTTCCAAGATGTGATCTCCCCAGGTCAAAGTGTTGTTGAAGGTAACACCGAGGTATGGATGTGTAGTTACGCTCTCAAGTGTCTGTCCACAGAAGTTGTAGCTGTGTTGTGGGGGGTTTCTCATCCCAATGGTCATGGTAACACATTTCTTTGGGTTAAAAGACATTAACCAGGTGTTCTGCCACTCTTCCAGTGTATGAAGATCTTCTTGAAGGATGGAGGATTTATTACCATTCTTAACCGGAGCATACAACAAACAATCATCTGCAAACAATCGAACTTCCGCAGACAGCTTTGCTGGCAGATCGTTAATGTAGAATAAGAAACCTATTGGCCCAAACACTGTACCCTGGGGGTACTCCGGACATCACCTTGGCTGGATCATATGCCACTCCATCAATGATGACCCGCTGTGTTCTTCCTGTCAAGAAGTCTTTCACCCAGTCAGCTATCTGCCCTGACATCCCATAGAAGCGGAGTTTATGGACAAGTCTTCGGTGTGGTACCCTGTCAAACGCTTTGGTGAAGTCAAGCACCGCTGCATCGACGACATTACCCTGGTCCAGCTCCTTTGCGATACCATTCACGGTTAAGACAAGCTGCGTCTCAGTGGATCGTCTCTGTCTGAAACCATGCTGATTATTATTCAAGATGGAGTTGATCTCAGCGTGCTTCATCACATGACTGGCGACAATGTGCTCCAAAACTTTGCAGATCACAACCGTCAAAGACACTGGCCTGTAGTTGGAAGCATCAGTTTTCTTCCCTTTTTTAAAAACTGGTGTGACATTTGCTTCTTTCCACATAGTTGGAATTTGCCCGGTGTTAATAGAAGTCTGATAAATGTCCGTGAGAAACGGTGAAATGCTGTCAGCCGTCATTTTCAAAAACCACGGCGGTATCTCATCGGGGCCTTGGGCCTTAGATGCATTCAGATTTTTGAGTTGCTTTACCACCCCATTGTTGTCGATGACCAGAGGCGAGATCTCTTCATAAGGACTTTCTCCAAGATCAGGTAGTTCATCAGAATTTTCCGAGGTAAACACGCTAGCAAACTGGTTGTTCAAGATGTCCGCCTTGGTTCTACTGTCGCTAATAATGACACCATCTTTTTCCAAGTCAGCTACACCCAGATCCTCGCGCCTGAGATTTTTCACGTAGTTCCAGAAAACCTTGGGATTTTCCTTAAGCGCTTCACCCAGTGTGTCCCTAATGTAGTTCATCTTGGAAACTCTAAGACTGTGGTGAACCTCCTTTCTCATGGAGTTATATTTGTCCCAATCTGATTTCCTGCCGGAAGTCTTTGCAATGTTATAAAGTCTCTGTTTTCTTCTGCACTGACGTCTCAGCGTTCTACTAAACCAAGGTAAGTTATAGCGGGTCGATGACTGCTTATGAGGGACATAGTCGTCCATGATCTGAAGGACTTTCTCGTGGAATTTTGTCCACTTTTCTTCCACACCAAAACCAGCCGTTTCACCACTATACTCTGGTAAAAAGTCTTGAAGACAGTTCTGTATCTGTTCCCAATCAGCCTTGTCTCTGAGGTAGACCTTCCTTTTAACTTTCCTTTTTCTAGTCGGTGTAATGTTGATGTCCACAATCACAATAAAATGATCCGCAACTCCATCAACCACCGCTGTCTTGAAAATTGATTGATGATTGTTTGTAAATACCAAGTCCAATATGTTTCTCGCTTCATCTTGCACCCGAGTTGGTTCATGCACCATTTGACTCAGTCCATGATCCTCACCCAGCTCGATGAGTTTTCTAGCTGCTATCCTGCTGTAACCACTTTTATTGGTGACAGATAGATTAGACCAATTAATGTTCGGAAGATTAAAGTCCCCGTTGAGCATGACATGGTGAGTAATAAGCTTATCACCCAGTCTGGACAATGCAGCCGAGAGATGATCAACATGATCTCCTTGCGTATCCTCCTGCGTACGATATGCAGTACCAATTATCAAAGATTTCCTGCCTTTCACTTGGATCTCTGTCCAAATCACTTCACAATCACCCGAGTTATCCTGGATTTGGGATGAAATAAGTTCTTTTTTAACTGCTTGTAGCACCCCACCACCATTTGGTTTCATTTTCAACTAAGTTGCGGTTTACAGTAACTGTTACGAACATGGATGTGATCGTCAGCTTCTCTGCCCACATCGATAGAAGTAAAATCACCTAGGCTAAAAAAAAATTTTTTTGGGGGGGGGGGTTACTCTGGCTAGAGTATTTTGCTTGGGTCTGTTCCAGAACCACGTGTGTCTCCGCAAACAAATTTTGTTTTGGACAAACACTGATTGTTTTCTACCTCAGATCCCGGGTGTAACACACAGAACCAATTGATATGCCTAAGATAACACACACACAAGTAGGCCTAATATGACTGAATTCTGCTATCTATATAGGGGAAGGTGGGGCATAACGGAACACTTAACTTTGAGGATGCTCTGTGACGTCACCATAAGTAATATGACTGTAAAAATTATATATTCAGTTGAAGTTTGTATTTACCTGTAATATACCATTAACCAATATAACTTGAATCTTACAATTTTTTATAAAAATGAAGAAATATTTTCAACAAAAAATCCGTTTTGCCCCACTATCGGGGCAAAACGGAACCCCCAATGGGGCAAAACGGCACCCTGGGTGCAAACTTATATTAGTTGTTCCATCGGTAGGCCCTAGTCCTAGTTATATGTAGGCCTATATTCAGTTACAATATTAAGTGGGCCTACCATATCTGTGGAGTGAGTGGTTAACTTCTTATAGGCCTAGTAGGCCTGTAATATGTATGACCAATATTTGATTAGAAAGAAATATTCAGTAGGCCTATCATCTCTGTGGAGTAAGAGGTTAACTTTTAATCATTAATTCTATCTGTAGGTCTAGTTATATGTCTATGTTTCAGCGAAGTGTTTACCATGTTCGAGTAGGCCCCTAGATAACGCCTACATTTCCTTGAGTGAAGACAAGTTATGTCCAATTGGGGCAAAACGGAACCCATCTGTGGGACAAAACGCCCGGGGCAAAACGGAACCCTGTACCGTTATGCCCCGCACCTAGGGTTCCGTTTTGCCCCATCCCCGATTTTTAGCTGCGGGTAGCAGCTCTATAAGTCACCATGTCTCTCCGTCCGTCCGTCCGTCCGTTAGTCCGTTAGTAACAAACGCTAAAAGATGCTGTTACGTCAACATCGTTTGTCGCATGGCTATGGTACTTGGTGAGGGGGAGGGCCTATACCGGCCTGTTACGTTCTCTGCCGGCTTATCTTCTTAATAAAACTATGAAATCACACCATCAGGCGAAGTTTTACCATAATTCTTAGACTAGTTAGAGTCCTTTTATTCCTCTCTCCATTCCTCTCTCCATCCTCCCTTTTTTTCCCATTCCATAGTTTTACGACATCGCGGTCGGACATTACATTCAAAAGTGAATTACAATAATAAAATACATTCGCAATCATGGCGCTACGCAAATCTGCGGACATAGCGCGCCACGCCGCGTACTAGTTTGAGCGCATATTGCAATTAATCGCGCATTGATAACATTACTACATGACACTCCCCGAACTCCTATATGATTGTGTCAATCATCTCAAAAATGCACATTTAAATCGCGTTAAATTTACATCTTTGTGTGTGCATAAATATAATTTCATGCAATTTGTTTTTAATGCACGTTTTAATTCATTATATAAAATATTCTCCAAACGTACATTTGCCATAAATACAAATAAAATTTATGTGATAAATTTCTTCTCCAATGATAATCTCACACAAGTTTCCATCTCTCCAAAACATAATGAATTAAGTTATACATGTCCATGTTTATATGAAATGTCGCTTGACTAATTGCGCACTATAGCTGCAATACCAAACGCTTGTCCAGAAATTTAAATTCATCATGAAATCCTGATCAATACGCACATTTTGTGATAAAATCTTATTTTAAACACAACAGTTTTTTGACGACCATATTATAATACTTTATCCCTTCATTTCAATTTTTAAAGAAATGTCGACTCGATTGACTTGCGCACTACTGCTGCAATCCCAAACGCTCGTCGCTTATTACAACAATCCAATAAAAATCTTACACACATTTTTGTACTCTGGCTCGAGTTTTTGCATGTGAAATAATGCACACATTTGTCCATGTGCATGATAATACTAAATTAAAACAATATAATGTTTCATTGCTGTTTATATTTTTTATAAACGCAATTATACTTTACACAACAAAACATTTTTGAATGCCACAAAGAATGTACATGATGTAAACAACATTTAATTTTGATATGTGCATACACATTCCGTTGTACGTACCTTTCATTTGTGCACGTACATTTGCAATATTTATAATACTTGCTTCACTTGCTTCACTTCAAACTTCGCCTGATGGTGTGATTTCATAGTTTTATTAAGAAGATAAGCCGGCAGAGAACGTAACATGGTGGCAGCGGTGGGACATTACATTCAAAAGTGAATTACAATAATAAAATACATTCGCAATCATGGCGCTACGCAAATCTGCGGACATAGCGCGCCACGCCGCGTACTAGTTTGAGCGCATATTGCAATTAATCGCGCATTGATAACATTACTACATGACACGGCCCCATACTGGAAAAGAGTTTCGTCCCGAAATATGCTAATTAGGTCATTAAAGGGGCATTACACGATTTTCAACAATTTCTAAAAAATGCTGTTACGTCAACATCGTTTGTCGCATGGCTATCTTACTTGGTGAGGGGAAGGCAGGTACCGGCCCCATGCTGGAAAAGAGTTTCGTCCCGAAATATGCTAATTAGGTCATTAAAGGGGCATTACACGATTTTCAACAATTTCTAAAAAATGCTGTTACGTCAACATCGTTTGTCGCATGGCTATGGTACTACTTGGTGAGGGAAATGGCCTATAGGGCAATTAAGGGAAATTTGGGAAAAGTGGGGCACATGAGGGAAATTGGGGGGAATGGGGAAAATTAAGGGCAATTTTGGGGGCATTGAGGGAAATTCAGGTGAGTTAATTGATTTTGTGGGAAATTGAGGGAATTGGGGGGAAATTGAGGGGAATTAAGGGAAATTTGGGGAAATTGAGGAGAATTAAGGGAAATTGAGGGAAATTCAGGTGAATTAAGGGAAATTTGGGAAAATAGAGGGAATTTAAGGAAATTTGGGAAAAGAAGGGGAAATTGAGGGAGAATTGGGAACATTGAGGGAGTTAAGGAAATTGAAGAGAATTAAGGAAATTTGGGAAAATAGAGGGCAGTTAAGGAAATTTGGGGAAATGAGGGAAATTGAGGGGAAATTGGGAACATTGAGGGAAGTTAAGGGAAATTGAAGAGAATTAAGGGAAATACTGGTGAATTAAGGGAAATTGACAAGAATTAAGGGATTTAACACTTGATGTCAAGCCGCTTTTTTCCCGAAAATCGTGTGGACATCAAAAGTGTCCGAAATCGGTTTCGAACACTTTCGATGTCAAGACGCTTTTTTCCGAAAATCGTTTGGACATCAAAAGTGTCCGAAATCGGTTTCGAACACTTTTGATGTCAAGACGCTTTTTTCACGAAAATCGTTTGGACATCAAAAGTGTCCGAAATCGGTTTCGAACACTTTTGATGTCAAGACGCTTTTTCCCGAAAATCGTTTGGACATCAAAAGTGTCCGAAATCGGTTTCCGAACACTTTTGATGTCAAGACGCTTTTTCCCCGAAAATCGTTTGGACATCAAAAGTGTCCGAAATTGGTTTCCGAACACTTTTGATGTCAAGACGCTTTTTCCCCGAAAATCGTTTGGACATCAAAAGTGTCCGAAATCGGTTTTCGAACACTTTCGATGTCAAGACGCTTTTTCCCCGAAAATCGTTTGGACATCAAACATGTCCGAAATCGGTTTCCGAACACGTTCGATGTCAAGACGCTTTTTCCCGAAAATCGTTTGGACATCAAAAGTGTCCGAAATCGGTTTCGAACACTTTTGATGTCAAGACGCTTTTTCCCGAAAATCGTTTGGACATCAAAAGTGTCCGAAATCGGTAATACTGACTGAATTCTGCTATCTAACTAAGATAACACACACAAGTATAAATAGGCCTACTGACTGAATTCTGCTATCTACCTAAGATAACACACACAAGTACTGACTGAATTCTGCTATCTACCTAAAATAACACACACAAGTAATACTGACTGGATTCTGCTATGTATTTTACCTAAGATAACACACAAAAGTAATACTGACTGGATTCTGCTATCTACCTAAGATAACACACACAAGTAATACTGACTGAATTCTGCTATCTACCTAAGATAACACACACAAGTAATAGCCCTACTGACTGAATTCTACTATCTACCTAAGATAACACACAGAACAACCATTATATACCTTAGAAGATAACTGACTGAATTCTATAGTGGCGTGCGCAGGTTTCCAAAGGTATATAGAGAGGGGGACACGAGTCTCAATTTCTCAACTGCTCAACATTATAAGATAACACACAGAACCAAGACTGACTGAATTCAGCAATCTTCCCTAAGTTAACACACAGGCAGGGGCGGCGGAACGATTTTGAAAGTGGGGGGGGCCAGTGAGGGTGATGTAAAAAATCAAAATAATGGCCGCGAAGCGGCCATCGCGTCGCGCTTGCGCGACGCAGGGGGGTGTCTGAGGGGGGATGTGCCCCCCTGAGAAGTGAGAAACCTTTGCAAAATGAAGGCCCAATTGAAGCCATTTGGTGGACTATTCTGACAGTATTATTGTGAACAATTTTAGTTTGAAAAAACCGAAAATGGGTCAAATGAAGGCACAAATTGAAGCCATTCGTGGATAAGTTTTCACTATTATTGTATAAATTATTGCTTTTAGTGTTGGGTGTCCAAAGCAGAAGCGAAAAGGGATTTTTTATCATTAGGCCTACACACTGTGTATTAACACAGGGAGTTGGAAAAATTTGCAAAATGAAGGTCCAATTGAAGCCATTTCGTGCATCATTTTTACACTTTCTTAAGCATGTTAAGGGTCTAGAATAGAGATTTGATTATTTATGTTCACCCAGACATGTTACACACAGCACATTATGGGTTAAAAGTGGGGGCCAGGCCCCCAGTCAAAAAGGAGGGGCCACTGGCCCCTGGCCCCCCCCCCCTGCTTCCGCCGCCTATGCACACAGAACCAACACTTTTGCTATCTACCTATAACACACACAAGTAATACTAAATTCTGCTATCTATACCTATATGAGAAACAATACTAAAGGAATTATGCTATAAGATAACACACATCAGCAATAGGCCTACTGGCTGAAATTCTGCTATCTAGACTACTGTACTTTTAAGTACAGTACATAGCAGCATTTCAGTCAGTATTGGTTCTGTGTGTTATCTTAAAAGATAATACACTTAAAAGTAATACTGACAGAATTCTGCTATCCACCTAAGATAACACACGGAGCCAATACTGGTTGAATTTTGCTATCTTTACCTAAGATAATACACAGAAGTATTATACTGACTGAATTCTGTTATAGGGTAACACACGGAACCAACACTAAATGAATTATGCTATCTACTTAAGATAACACACAGAACTATTATACTGACTGAATTATGTTATCTACTTAAGGTAACACACGGAACCAATACTGAATGAATTCTGCTATCTACCTAAGATAAGCAATATACTGGTCGAATTCTGCCATCTACTGGTACCTAAGAAAACATACAGAACCAATACTGACAGAATTCTGCTATCTATCTAACATAATAACAACGCTGCATGAATTCTGCTATCTACCTAAGATAGCACACACAACCAAAGAGGGGGAGTGGGGGAAAAGAGTAAAGTGTCCTTAAAATGACTAAAAATGTGACAAAAATTGACAAATGGGGACGAAAATTGGCATTGCACCCACTCAATAAAATCCTGGCTATATATACGCTGCAACCAACACTGACTGAAATACTTCAGAATACTTTAGATTACACACAGAACGTATGCTGCTTCATGACCATTCTAACTGCATGCTGCCATCTACCTAAGATACATGTAGGCTACATTTACAATCATGCAGTACAGTGGCGTAGATTTCTTTTTGACATGGGGGGGTGGGGTTGGGAAAATGATTGAAGCTAAAGTGGTGAATGCGCGCGAAGCGTGTGGTAATTTGCACTTTTTAGGCTAAAATGGCCAAATATCATGTTAATTTGGTCGGAAACCCACACATACAGGCGTCAACATCGGGGGGATGATTGTATGGCCATCCCCAGTCAAAATATTGGGGATTTACCCCCCGTTTATGCCTATGCAATCATGCTACACTGGTTTCATTAATATGTTATATTATGCTATAAACATGCATATGACCAGCTAGGCAGATAGAATAGAATAGCAACAACAAAAAGAGCATTCAAAGGCTTGCTGAACCTCGAAGTGGAAATTTATAGTTCAGTGACTCCCTTTTATATCAAATTGACAAATTTTGACTTCGAATAAGGCTCTAAAGAGTGCATATCGCCTCAGGGACTGTTCTCAATGGACACCACCACTCTTTGCACCGAACACAAATCGGAAGCACACTTACTAGAACACTGCATCGCTATATATAGGACTGAAATATTAATAATTACGCTCTATCCGTAAGCTCTACGCTGATGCTTTTAAATGTTGTGAGTGTTAAGGACCCGGTTCATTAGGCGGAGGCGCCGTATTTAGCGTTAGCTTTGGATATTTAATTATTTTCTTTATTTTCCATATCAAAAGCTAACGCTAAATACGGCGCCTCCGCCTAATGCGTCAGGGCCAGCCAAGTCATGAAGAGTCACGGGAAAGCCCACCTGTCCAAATGGGTATTAGTCTGGAAAAGGTTAAGTTATATGGTTCATAGCATTTTAGGTGAGGATTAGGCTTAAGGTAAAGGTTAGGAGTATGGCTTATGTTATATGTAAGGATTAAGGTGAAATCAGGGTTATGGTACGGGGGAAAGGGGCACCCCCAATATTTTTCTTGCCCCACGGACATGTATATTTCTCAAAGCAAATTATCGCTCACACTTTTCCGTGGCAATTTTTCAGAAAGACTCCGCACTGAGTTTTTTTAAAGTTAAATGGCTAAAACTAAAACAATATGGCTCCTGTTGCCTTCCCACTCGCCTTAATATTGTTTCCCATTCGGCATTAAGCTAGGTTGATAACTTAAGAAAGTTGGCCATGCAGACCTTTCGTCTTTTGCACAAATTGTATCAACTAAAACACATTGCTTCAAGCGTGTCCGTATTGTTTATTCACATCCATGAAGTGTTTCCATAATTTATTTCCTAGACCGGCTCCTGGACCTGCTTATTTCCCGTTTAATTTAATAAGAAGTATACCAAAATAACACTGATTAAATCCAATTGGCATGATTGGGGACCTAGCTCGTGCCAGATTTTCCATATCGCACAACGAAAGTGTTTAGTCTACTTTAAATATTGGTATTTAAATTATTCAGAGCACACATATAGGACCAGAGCTGCTTGACATTTGCCATCCACCAAAGACACATAAAATCAATTTCCCATCTTCATATCTTCTATTGTCTACTTTTCATCAAGGTTTATTATATTCTCTTTATAATAAAGCCTTTCTATGGAATATAGAGAACCAAAAGTGGTATAGAAGAAACCGACATTGATCAACATCTGTGATAATAAAGGCACACAGCTATGCAACATTGATTGAATTCTGTATGTCTAGCTAGATTATAGCATACGCACATACCCGTAAAAACTCGATAGTTAGCATATGTGCTTACTGCTTACTATCGAGCTCTTTTAAAACATGCAATCATGAAGAGCCCCGTATCTACAAAAGTGTTGGGTTTGAGCAAATCATCGTTACACATAGTTATATACGAACTAGTAAATCTGCTAATGCGTGTCTCAACCCCAATAGCGCAGTCGGTAAAGCGCCGGACAATTTCATGTTTTCAAAAGCGCTCGATAGTAAGCACATATGTTAACTATAGAGTTTTTACAGTAATTCAGTCACGAGGCATGACATGGTAACGGCTCCACGCCTCCCGGATCCGGGTTCTATTAAGAGGCCCCGCTGCTGAGAGACACAAAGGTCAATAGCCAATTTGCCTTTTTGAAGAACCTCTTCATATCATGATTGCAAATTTCGGTATTTTATTTGTAATTTCTCAAAATCAGGGCCAGAAATTTCATACACCCCCGAACCGGCCCATGCAGCTCATGGCCTTGGCATTATTGACAGTTTCTTTGTAATCAACTTGCATAATATGTAAAATAACACACATAATCGACATAAGTTGACTTCTGCTATCTGCATGCTATCTACTTAAGATAGCAACTATCGGCGGGTTCCTACGCAAAGTAACACTCGGAACAACTGGGTTAGTTCAAGTTCTACCTGAGAATGGGATACAGCTCGGATCCACATGCATATTACCAATTAAATATTTTCAGTAAATCCTATCTACCTAAGATAACACAAGATCAATATATGGGATTGAGGTCATCATAAGATTTCTGCCATCTGCCAAGATACTACACGAAACAGAATCTTACTTTTTATTATGAGCACAATAGATTTCTTACTGACAATTAAAGGCCCATTCAGTGATTTACTCATCGGGAGGCTCGTGGAATGGAACAATCCATCTTTCACCGAGTGATTATTATTTCGACCATCACACCCATAGACAGTTAATATTTGTATACTGTCATAGATTTGCTAACATAACCTGCTATCCGCTGAAAGCCGTATATTAAAGACAAAGATTAATAGAAGATATTTTACACGAATCTGTAATTTCTCTACTTAATTGGAGAAATTAGGTGCATGTATTTGAATGAGGCTTCAACTTTGTCAATACTGCTGTTTTCTTCGTTTTTTGCCAAATGTTTCATTAAAAAAAAAATAAGAATTTGAATGACTTATCCTTCACGTTTAGGCAATTTGTAAACAATTTTAATTTTGTTACAATTACGTTTGGGATCACTGAATGGGCCTTTAACATGTTTAAGAGATGATACAAATATAGTATAGATATACCATGGAGCTAATTTAAAAGTCCTTGGATACACCTTCTTTTCATATGCAGTCAATCTGAATTTAACAAACTTATAAATATATCTGTGAAATTTATTAATTTAGACTTCAACACTACTTGTTTATTTCGCTTACCGGGAGTGCTTTTGAGGAACTTCCTCGTCATCAGCCGATGTTGTTAGCTCTGTTGTTTTCTTGGAAACGGCTAAGGTCAACCTGATCAGGTGACATCACACTTGATGACGTCCGAAGTCGGTAGTTTCCTGCCCCTGGTGCCGCTGGGTTTGATCAGGTTGTCCCAGGATCTAGTTCCAATCCTGTGTCTCGGTTCGATGAAGGTCCCTGCTGCTTGATCTGTATAGCTTCCAGGACCCTCCTGGGAAATTCTTTTGTTTCTTTCTCCAGTACTTTTACGTTGTCCCAGTCTATTTGATATATAAATATATCCTTTTTACCTTTGAGTCTAGTAGTACGATTTTCTTGCTTAGAAACTTGTAGTGAAATAAACCGTGCTGAAAATAATAATTGCGCTGTTGGGTAAGCAAGCAAAAACACCATTTCTTTTTCTGTCAGGTGCGTGAGTTGCAATTCGTGACGAGAGTCCGCCAAGATAAACAGCACTCTGGTCTGAAGAAACTCAAGTGTCCCGAAGGCAATAATATCCAATGGATATCAGTCGAACGGGACATTTACTTCATCTTCTTCTATATTTTCTTTTATCACCAAATTGAGGTCGGGTCGTCTTTGTCATCTTTCGTCACGTTTTTTGTCTGTTGGCACCCTCAAATCAATCGACGTTTCATTTTTATTTGATATGGTGATCCTTCTGAAGCTTCCTTGTGGTATTCTTTCAAATTTTGACATTTAGCGTGATAACGTTTAATGTGTTCTCATAGCACCAGTAAAATTATTTGTGACAAAAGTGGAACGCGTAGAAATATGACAATTAAATAGAATGCAGATAATTGTATACTGATGGATCTTACTATAATGGTTATGAATATGTCTGTCTGGCTGCCTCTATCCCCCCCTCTCTCTCTCTCTCCTCCCCCCATTCCCCCTCTCTCTCCCTCTCCCTCTCCCCGTCTTTCCTCTGTCTCTCTCTCCCAATTCGGTATTTAAAAGGTGCGGTTTTTCTGTTGAGTATACATGTCGTGATACTTTAAGTATACGCATATACGCTCTTCTTGCTTGTTTAGAAAGTTGCAGTGAATTAAAAACAGGAGCTTAAAAAGAATTGTAACGCTATTGGGTAAGCAAGCAAAGCGCTGTTCGATAACCAAGTAAAACACCATTTCTTTTTCTTGTATAAAGACGACGGTGTCAGTTGCGCGAGTTGGTTTGCGACGATCTAGTCCACCAAGATAAACAGCACTCGAGTCTAAAGAAACTCAAGTGTCCCGAAGGCGATATCTCCAATGCATATCAGTGGAACGGGACATTTACTTCATCTTCTTCCAAAGTTTCTTTTATCACAAAATTGAGGTCGGGTCGTCTTTGTCATCATTCGTCACCCTATCTTGTCTGTTGGCACCCTCAAATCAATCGACGTTTCATTTTTATTTGATATGGTGATCCTTCTGAAGCTTCCTTGCGGTATTCTTTCAAATTTTGACGTTTAGCGTGATAACGTTTAAATGTGTTCTACTTGAGTAGGCCTAATCATGGTAATATCACCAGTAAAATTATTTGTGACAAAAGTGGAACGCGTAGAAATATGACAATCAAATTAAAGAATAAAGATAATTGTATACTGATGGATCTTACTATAATGGTTATGAATATGTCTGTCTGGCTGCCTCTCTCTCTCTCTCCTCCTCCCCATTTCCCCCCCTCTCTCTCTCTCTCTCTCTCTCTCTCTTTGCGTTTTTTTCTGTTGAGTATACATGTCGTGATACTTTAAGTATACGCATATACGCTCTTCTTGCTTGTTTAGAAAGGTGCAGTGAATTAAAACAGGAGCTTAAAAGAATTACGCTATTGGGTAAGTAAGCAAAGCGCTGTTCGATAACCAAGTAAAACACCATTTCTTTTTCTTGTAAAGACGACGGTGTCAGTTGCGCGAGTTGGTTTGCGACGATCTAGTCCACCAAGATAAATAGCACTCGGGTCTAAAGAAACTCAAGTGTCCCGAAGGCGATATATCCAATGCATATCAGTGGAACGGGACATTTACTTCATCTTCTATTATTTGCTTTTTATCACCAAATTGAGGTCAGGTCGTCTTCGTCACTTTTCTTCACGCTTTCTTGTCTGTTGGCACCCTCAAATCAATCGACTTTTCATTTTCATTTGACATAATCCTGTTAGAGCTTCTATCACATCTTGACGTTTTTAACTCTTTCACCAGATACAACTTTACAGACGGTCTACTTGAGGAATAGTATTAGTACAGTAATTATTATCTACGATGGAAGTAGGACGCAGGGAAGTGCAAAGATAACCTTTTTGTCTTTTAGAAATATGACAAGTAAATGTTATTGGATGAAAGATGTGTAGGGCCTATATTGGGGACGGATGTGTAGGGCCTATATTGGGGACGGATGTGTAGGGCCTATATATTGGGGACGGATGTGTAGGGCCTATTGCGGATGGATCTTACTATGTAACAACAACAGCAACATACTGCAATGCATGGCTTCATTTTAATTTACACTTCCAAAATTATTTATATATATATATTTATATGGCTCTCTACATCTGTAAGTTTCTGTTTCTCATGCTTTAGTTTATCACTTTTTTTTTGGACTAAGGGCCCGCAGCCAAATTTGATCGATCATCCGGTCGACCGTCGATGCTGCTTCGATGCTTGGAACTCACTCCCTCACCATGCTGTGTTCTACCACTGTTGGTCGTATCCTTCTTCATGATTCTGTCACTTTTTCTGTCGCTTGCATTTCTTGTACATGTATGCCCATGTAATCAGTAATGTCATCACACCACCTCCACTTCTGTCTTCCTAGCTCTTGATCTGTAGCTATCTGTTTCCCGTTCTTGGTTGGCATTCTGTAAGCAGTTTAGTCCATCCACTTCTTTCCTTCGTGCAAGGTAACCTTAACCTGTCCCTCTCCATTTCGCTACTTTGAGTTGACTTGAGTTTGACGTCTGAACTAAATCTATTAATCAGTATTAATGGTGGGAAAGATTGAACATATTAGGCTCCATTGCCTAAAACAGACAAAACATCATTAGTTCAACGAAAATATATGCTTGAATAAACGCAGACAAGCTGTATACTACATTAAACATGTTGAAACCAAATCCGCAATTTTCCAATTATCATCAAACACCTGAGTTGAAAATGAAAGACATCTTGATTATTACTCTATCGACCTTGTCAGTTATCGCCAAATACCGATGGTACTACTGCAGAGTGAGTGATATCTAAACTTGCCTATGTATATCATAATCAAGTCTGCCATTACTTTCACAAAGAAACCTCCATTATTCTCTCGTTGTCTTACTCTCTCCCAACATGAGTTTGGTTTCAAATGATACTCGGTGTAATCTGAGAGCGACATTCAAGTTAAGAAAACATATTCTATATTCAACTGTATAGAAATTCAAGACCTCTACTGCATCATGTTTTGACATACCGAACTCATATGTTGTTTGCTTCGGGCGTTATAATGTACTTGCTTTAATAAAAGACAAATGTTGCGACAATTGATAGTACTATATATGGGTTTGTGCGTGCATGGAATCGGATTGATTCAATCAACATACGTTCATCAATTAACCAAAAAGATGTTAATATAATTTAAAAATCAGCCTTTTTTTATTGTATTAATGTATATTTGGCATAAAATGGTACTGAACAATTCAATGAATTTCAATCTGGCATAAAATATCATTATTCATTCGCCATAACGGCGCTTTAGAGTAAAATTTGTACCCTAGGTAGTAGTGAGATTATCGAAAACAACTACTTTAAAGCTACGCTAGCGATTTGCAATCAATCGACTGAGAATCCCCAGCAAACACAAAACGTTTTCGACATCCTTCGCAAAAGGTTATAAAAGGTTGTCAGAAAACGTTTAAATGTCGGGTTATATAAAGGATATATTAAGTATAAAACGTTTTCATAACCTTACAAAACATTTTTTGATAATCTACTGCTCAGCAAACAAAAATGTTTTACAGAAAACGTTTAAATGTCGGGTTATATAAAGGGTATAAAAACGTTTTAATAACATTCCAAAAACATTCTTGAAAACTTGATACAAAACATTCTAAACAGAATGTTATTTTGGGGAGTTGAAAAATATTTTGCGAAAAATGTTTGCCCAAAATATTTGCAATAACGTTTTAAGAGGGACCCCACCTAACTATCATACATGGTTGGCCAAGGTCAAAAAAATTTTATGGTGTTGGTCGAAAGGGCTTTGGGTGTAGATTGTAAAAATCCACTTTGCTTGCTCATATGTTACCCGTTGCCATGGTAACGACCCGAAATGTATTTTAGGTGATTTTAGCTCATTTCAGACTGAAAATGCTGAAATTTGCCTAATAAAGAACGGGCCATAGCTCCATTATTCGAGAAGATAGAAAAAATTTGATTAGATCCTTACAATGGACCATCTTTCTACTTTCCAACAAAAAATAAAAATTATTCATGTGGTGTTCGGTTGTATCTTTTTTTTACCTGGCAACACTTATAGTTTTGCCCTTTTGAAAAAGTGACAATTTTGACCTATTTTTGAGGTGCAAAAAAACTATTGGCCATGACTCCCAGAATATTGTAATTGTGGTTGTGAACAAAGCAGACCATGCCCCATTCAAAATTGATATAAATGGCTCGGGGGAATATATTAGTAAAGCGGAGTGTTGCCAGAAAATAACACATTTATTGAAAAGGGCTATATTTGACATGGAGTGTTTTTCCCCTGTATTTAAGTAATACTAAACATATTTTTTATGCTTGTGCATCATGTTATCTCACAATTGAATGTTTTTGATCAAGATATTAAATATTAAACAAATTCAATTTCTATTTCGATATTTAAAGTGTTGCCAGTTTTCAAAAACTGTGTTTTAAGGTATTTTAGTCAAATAACTACATGTAGTAATTGGCACATATTTAAAAGTCTAAAACCAAATGATAAAGTATAATCACTTGGACTATACGTCTGAATATTGATGTAGCAGGCCTTACGCCATTCAACATTAAGCTATGGCAACTGCAGTGTTGCCATAAAATAATCAAATTTAGTACTTCGTTACATTTTTATGTTGGTACCCCATTGGTGCACATTTGGAAATTTGGTTGAAATCACCCCCTTTTGCACCTTTTTGGTTATATCTCAAATGTAGTTCAAGAAAAATATCCAAACCCATACATTTCTGGAAATCTTATGCTTCAAAGATGGCCATTACATTAGTTAGCATTTGAATAATTATACAGGGTGATCGATAGGTAATATAGGTTGTAACAAAGTAATTTCACACAAAAAGTTGAATAGTATTATGCCAATCTCATCATTTCCCAGTAACTGAAATTCGTTGGTTTTCTTTAAAGAAAGTACACAGTTTGCCCTTTCTAAAACTACAACATTTATGTCAATTACTTATCTGTACAATCACTATATTACAGGGCGTGCAAAAAAGCGAACATATGCTGCATATACTAGTCTGAAAATAGAATGATTTCATGAAACTACTAAAATGATTGCTTATTTTACAGGGTGTGCCAAATTTTACCGTAGACTGAGTGAAATGCTATTCTTGAGTTGCCAAATTCCCAGCAGAAATGGTGACAGTTAAATCTACCACTTGAAATCTTGTTATTGCATTGTTTATTGTATTCAAGTCAATTCCATAGATTTCATGTGTATTACAAATGAATAGAACATATAGGGTGTGTCAAAATTATTTTACTAACTAAATATAGCATGCAAGTTATAGTCGACATGTACAAAGCAGGGGCGTAGCAAGAGCCTCGGGGGCCCATGGACAAGAAACAGTGCGGGCCCTTTTAGCAGGGCCGTATTTACCATTGGGCCAGAGGGGTCCCAAAAATTGCCCTGTGTATCTTCTTCTTAGCCCACAACAGCATGTTTGGGACCAAAATATGGCAAAATTGCAAAATTTTCACACAACAAATTTCACCTTCATTTTGGTCTAATAAAATGGCCCGAAATTAAACATTTATTTCGCGCGCAAATGTTCTAGTAAGATCGGAACAAAATATGCTTATCTTCCTCTAATTTGCAATGCTTCTGCAACCACTGTCGATCTTATAGAAGGCACCCAATTTGTAACCCAAACTGACCTCTTGCGTGCAGCACATGCCTTCCTCACGGTGAGTTTGGGGACTCCAAATTTTAGCCAGACCAAGGTAAATTCGGCCCTGCCTTTTAGCAGCTACTTAATCAGTACAATCAGTCAATAATTTTCTCTTTTGCTTGGGCCCCTTAACCCTCGGGGCCCATGGACTTCGTCCACCCTGTCCCCCCGCTTTCTACGTCCCTGGTACAAAGCATGTCAAGTACACTTTTATATATTCTAGGATAATTGTAAGAATTACAGAGAATTCTTTTTTCATTTTAAAATTACACCATTTTTATTCCATTTTTATTACTTCAAACATACGCTACATTGAAGAAATGCATTAACCGCATAGCTTCTTCCATTCTCCGACTAATTAGGAGTATTAAGTGACTGATTAATGGAAACGGTTGTGATTCTTTTGAAGAAATTAATATTCTTTCCCCATATGCTCCCCCCCAAATATGCCCCCCCTCCCTCTGAACATATCCTGGTTATGCTACTGTAATGGCTGGACAAAGGTGGGATAGAGGGCAATGATACATTGATAATCATGTTACTCTTATTTTCTCTTATGTTCATGATATTCGTAATTTAATTCCATTTTTTTTCTTCTTTGTTGCATGATTTTGCCAGTTAGGTTTTCAATAGGCCTATATTTCAAGGGTTCGATTTAGCATTAATTTTTAGGCTGCAATTTCTTGCTTATTTCTCTTCAATATTTTCTCAATATATTCGCATGCCAGCGCCATCCGCACTACGGTGTTTTGATGTTTTCAGATTATTGGTTTATTCCTTTTAATATATATGTTTTCCTAATGTTCATTTGAACTTGTTTTACTTCAAAGTTGGAATGTTTCTACCGTTCCTAATATCTTTTTTTTTTCATTTAAAAGAAAAGAAGTGTTTAAAAGAAGTGTTTAAAATTTATTGGGAAATGTCTATATAGCCTGTGCTGTGTTTCAACCAAATATACTCACATTATTTAAACATAAATATATAGAGAGCCAATAAAATACAACGTAAAGCCGAATGATGCAAATCCGCAATTGGGCAACTTTTGATGCTTTTCACCTTTGGACAATTCTTTGTTCAATAGAGGAATCAAAAATAAAACTATGTCGTTATGCACTAAAAAACGGGGTCAACATTTTGTTCTGTTTGCAGTAGCGTAGCTAGGGGTGGGGACAGGGAGAAGAGTCCCCCCTGAGTGAGAAAAATTAAAGAGAAGTGAGAGAGCAAGAAAGAAAAGGAAAAAAAAGAAAAGAAACGGCGCAAGGAGCATGTTTTCCCGGGTGTTTTCCACCAAAATTCACTCCGATCATGAGCATGTTAAATAACTCTTGTTAGGAGATATAGGGCAGACAAATTCATATTATTTGTAATGTTTGCAATGCAGAAGAGCTCAGAAGTGTGTCTTTTTTCTGTTAACACATGTCGTGTATATAGTACATTAAAACATAATACACTTTGTTTAGAATTGAATTCTCAAATTCCCAAAAATCAGGGCATAACAATGTAGTCTGTAGAAAGAAAGTACTAAATTTGCTTATTTTATGGCAACACTGCAGTTGCCATAGCTTATTGTTGTATGAGTTGAAAGGCCTGCTACATCAATATTCAGAAGTATAATCCAAGTGATTATACTTTTATCATTTGGTTTTAGACTTTTAAATATGTGCCAATTATTAGTCATTTGACTAAAATACCTTAAAATGCAGTTTTTGAATACTGGCAACACTTTAAATATCAAAATAGAAATTGAGTTTGTTTAATATTTAGATCAAAAACATTCAATTGTGAGATAACATGATGCATAAACATAACAAATGTTTTCAGTATTACTTAAATACAGGGGAAAAACACTCCCAGTCAAATTTAGCCCTTTTCAACAAATGTGTTATTTTCTGGCAACACTCCGCTTTACTGATATAATCCCCCAAGCAATTTATATCAATTTTGAATGGGGCATGGTCTGCTTTGTTCACAACCACAATTGCAATACTCTGGGAGTCATGGCCAATAGTTTTTTTGCACCTCAAAAATAGGTCAAAATTGTCACTTTTTCAAAAGGGCAAAACTATAAGTGTTGCCAGGTCAAAAAAAGATACAACCGAACACCACATGAATAATTTTTATTTTTTGTTGGAAAGTAGAAAGATGGTCCATTGTAAGGATCTAATCAATTTATTTCTATCTTCTCGAATAATGGAGCTATGGCCCGTTCTTTATTAGGCAAATTTCAGCATTTTCAGTCTGAAATGAGCTAAAATCACCTAAAATACATTTCGGGTCGTTACCATGGCAACGGGTAACATATGAGCAAGCAAAGTGGATTTTTACAATCTACACCCAAAGCCCTTTCGACCAACACCATAAAAAATTTTTGACCTTGGCCAACCATGTATGATAGTTAGGTGGGGTCCCTCTTAAAAACGTTTTCATGACCTTTATATAACCCGACATTTAAATTTTATTAAAAGGTTTTGAAAACAACATTTTAAGAACATTTCTGTGTTTACTGGGTTCAAATATTTTAACATAATGTTATTTAAGTATTGATACAATATTTGGCAAAAATGTTTGCAAAAATAGTTTACAATAACATTTTTTGAAAACATTAAAAAATATTGTTGTGGTGTGTTTTCATACAAAACGTTTTAAAACGCTATCATGACCTTTATATAACCCGACATTTTAATGTTATTAAATCGTTTTTACCTAAACCAAAGCCAAAATATAACTTATTTAAAACGTTTTTAAAAACGTTTTTGTGTTTGCTGGGTAGGGCATAATAAAGCAAGTACTACACAATAAAAGAAAATTGACGATTTAACTGTGAATGCGTTATTGGGGCTTTGGCTGGCGTGATTCTCTATTATAAAATAATATTAATAACATCAAAGACGGATTTAGCTTTTTTACACATACTGGCTAAAATGATTTCAACATCGCTGAAGAAAAGAAGAATAACTGTAAGTTAAACATTCTGTCGAACAATATCCTGTCGATTTCACATTATGTACTGGATGGCAATGCTCTTTTCATAAATAAATAAGATCATGCCCATTAATGGGACTGCAGGTGTCACATCGTTCGCACTTCTCAGTACTTGCAATGGCGAAAAGACGGAAATCCGTTTGAATGCAGACACGGACGATGAAACCATCATGCAGTTATTGTTAACTACATGTATGCACACAACACAGGGACACTCACAATAGGCAATTGAACCCTACTGGTAGCGCTGTATCGTAGCTATTGGGGATGAACTAGTTAGTATCATATATCAAAAAGTATAAAAGCTATGATTTTAGTACTTTCTCTCTGTTTCAATTTAATACTTATTTTTTTCCAAATATCTGAATCTTCAATCCGGTACAAGCTTTAATAACGGGGGAACACACATTTTTATTAAAAAGAAATCCTACCATCTATCCAAACTCGCCGTGTTATTCCAATGCACATTTTACTTCACCGGGCAGCCATTTTTTGATCGTATTTTGAAGATTGGCGTCATAAAACCGTCATAGGTACAAATTTAGTACTTTCTGTCAATCAATTATGGCTTATTCTCTACATGTCAATCTTTAAATAATTGGCATAGTCCTTATAATAACGGTACTCCGCCTTGATGAGTAAATGACAGCAAACAGCTGCAAACCAGTGAAAAATATCCCAAAACTCGGTCAGTGGGGCTCTGTTCGTACATATCAATAGAGTCATTATCGATTGGATTAGTCGTCCGTAGCGGACAATTCGGTCGCTCATTGGATCAATATTATCAGGTGGTAATAAAATTGCATTGGACAATAGATTACTATATAATGGTTTAGTACTGCATATATCGGTTTAATCTTCAACATGTTCAATAAGCGGGTTTATGGCTGGAATGGTCACGGTGAATTCGCCGTGGACGTAAGTGCACTATGCGTTAGTCCGCAAAAATCTCCAGATGCCTTTAGAACGGTACGTACGCGGTCGCCAAATGGTTAAAATTGCTTCTATCAGTAAAATGGTTACGGAAGAAGGTTGTCCTCAGACCTTGAAAGATCTTTATCTTCTGGTGATTCCATCCGACACCTCCATGAATCCTTCTCCCAACATTTTTCTGATTCCTCGCAGAAACCAAATGAACCATTTGGCGACCAATGTAAAGGTATCTGGACATTTTCTGCACTACAGTTTCTTCGTCTCTGCATTCAAACTGATTTCCGTCTTTGCGCCTGTGATTGTAAGCAATGATGGAGTACGCGCATGATGTCAATAGTACCGTGGACACCTTCCATCCATTAATTAGCCTGATCTTACTTAATTTCATGCAAAGAACATTGCAATTTAGTACAAAATGTGAAATCGACAGGATATTAGATGAATGATAAACTTACAGTTCGCCGAACTACTTCTTTTTTCCCGCGATTGCAAAACCAATATAGGAGACATGATCTCAAAGACGGACATATTCAGTTTTCTTCGTATTTTGATGATATTTCTGAAAAGATAATGGTTTAATGGTATTTTACAAATTCATCAAATACCTCAGCAGACCTCCTAAAGTCCCTTTAGATGCGTAATTTGTACACCTCAAAGTATTCTATAAATGACGGACGTCGGACGTTATGCTAGATGCTGTGTACCTTTGAATGTGTAAAGATTTGTTGGTCGTCATTTTGCATACCCTTCCTTTGAACTACTAGAGACAAGATAAAGGTTGGGCTACTGACCGTCAATGTATGACTTTGTACATGGCCATAACATGGCCCAGACATTTAAGGATACCTATACATCCACGCAGACAGTGATGGATGACAATCACCCACAGTTGTGCTACTTTGATGATTAGTAATGGAAAAATTGAGACAAATCATGCCTCCAATCCTTCCATACAATTCAGTATTAAAGCTAAAGTGATGATTGCACAATAATATATTAATGTCTCCATTGTTATATTCTATTTTGCACATCTTCCATTGTCTCCAAATATGGCAACGCATGATGTCATTTTGCTATCTACGTAAGATAGCACTGTATTTATACTGATAATTCGCTTATGATAGCACATGATATACATGTAGGCCTGGTGAATGCAGTCATGGTACCAGACTTTCTTCCAGAAGACTTTGGGGGAGAGGAAAAAGCGAAATGCGGGGAGGGGTCTAAACATTTTCTACAATTTGATAACTTTTGTCCAAAATAGTTTCGAGTTTCAGGGACTTTTTTGTTTGTTCAGCGCCACCATTGGGTTAATGCAACCTGTTCTGAAGCATTCAGCTTTCATCACATACAATAACTTGGTAAACGATGCGACGTGCTAGCTTGCCGAGACAACGCATTAACAAGATATATTATGTATAATTCGACACTTTCGATATAAAGGCAATGTGTGGCAAGGACGAATGCGCATTACAACACATAAAATGTGATATTACATTTTGTTATATACATATATCGGAGAATTATGTAGCTAATGTAGCATCATTTAATCTATCTATATTACATATCGCACGCTGTTTATATAGCTTTTTAGCGTTACCTGATGGTACCCGAAATGCCCGTTTCATCCAAATACAAAATTTGATCTCTTGTTGAAATCACCACAATGTATAGTTGTCCATTGTAGGATTTTTTTTCTGCCTCCGCAGGAGGTAGTATGCTTTGAAATTTACACCTAAAATGCCGCACATTGCGCGGCATGTAGGCCGATTGTACAAATTTATATTCTGACAAGTACTCTAATTTCCGCCCAATATCGAGAGCCCAATATATATCCCCACCTCTTTGCGCCATACATAAATTCGCCTATCGCCATTTCCGAATGTTCAAAAGGTAATCACACTTCCTCAGCATGTGCAATAAATTAGCATTAAAATTAATCTTATTCTATAGGGATTCTAGAAACGCCTAGCACGTGGCGCCAATGGCGTGGGTCTATCAAGTTAATGAATTATGCATTAGAATATTTTCAAACTCATATGTTGTATAATTGAAGACCGAATTAAAAAAGACTAGCTTGCGTATGCCGTCCTGTAAACCAGACCAAAAATGCCATACTGCGCAGGTCAGCAACCAATCACGGCGCGCCTTTGTCATGACGTCAGACGCAAACTAGTCTTTTTTAATTCGGTCTTTAATTATAGGTTGTAGCCTCAGCGCTCATCAGCAGCCACACCACCTCAATGCCTTCGGTGTGATCAGCAGCTTTATCGTTGAAGACAAGTTGGAAAACCGTTATGCTGTGGCAATGGGAATACACCTCAAACAAGGTTTAATTTCATGATTACATGAAACCTGATTATTAATGCAAAAACTTTGGCTGGAGAAGTTGAAGCTGACGTTCATGGCGACACTTTGGATGTGATAATTTGACATCATGGATTGTTTTGTGCAAAATTGGAGGTATTTTTGTGCCACGGCGAGTCAGCAGACCGACTGGCATGCATGCTAGGCTCGACTAGGCCACAATCATGATCCGATGCATTTGAACTGCAATGTATGGTATGATACGCCTAGCCGCGCCTATGGCCGGCTTCATTGCTGCCCGAGCATTGCTGTTCAAATACATGTACTAAAGTATTGCAATTTTATTGCGTTGATATAATTCGGAATAATTCGTTTTAAAGTATTTGCTTCCCCAATTCCCATGCGTGGTTGTGTTTTATGTTCTACTGAGTACTGTTGCAATATTTTTGCATGCATACCCATGACCGTTTCAAGACTTTGACTGAGAAATTTGCTTTTTGTTTGTTAAGATAAAAATAAAAATAAAATGCAAGAATCATCTTTCCCCACACAATAGGGAGTGATCGTTATTTACGACAGGGGGGAATGGGCGTTTTGAGGGGGGGAATCCGAATTTTTTTAGGTCTTGAGGGTGGAACGCGAAATTTTTCGTTGAACCTAGAAGGGGGAATGTTAAGTTTTAAATGGAGAAATTCGGGAAAACAAGGGGAATCCGAAAATTTTGAGCGGACGCGAGGGGGAACGCGAAATTTTTTGTCGATATTTTTCCAAAACGCCCATTACCCCCCCTGCCGTAAATAACGATCGGTCCCATACTTTTTACAAACAAGGTGTTGATATTGGCCCTTTCGATGCAAGACAAAGCACAAATGAAGGAAACAAAACAAAACAATAATGTTTTTGAGTTTTTATTCAATTACACATAGGCCTACAAAAGAGTAATGACCTATAAAAAGACCCCCCTAAATATAATAATATTAATATTATTTTAGTCCTGAATACAAAATATAATAAACAAGCATTAAAAAAATCTGAAACGTTACAATCGTAATTTTCAGTCAAAAAATCCACGAGAAATGACTCTTGATACAACTTAGGCATATATGCATTTAAAAAACAGAAACGGCTGCCTGCATCTGGAACTCTCCATATCTGAAAGTTTGAAGGTCTTATTTCATACATCAGAATTATCTGCAAGATTGCAAGATGGCTTTAGGTGACCGTGGCCCTATTGGTTAATGCACAAATTTAGATTTTCTTTCTATTTAAATAATATGTTAAAGCTTATGCCCTGTAGATTACATTCGGTTCTTGAGATATGGCCTGTCAAAATGGTGCGAACCCAAAACAAAAAATTGGCAACAACTTTCTTTTTATTTTCTATATTTTTGACAAGTCCAGTTGCCAGATGATTTTCTAATTACTGTATGAATTATGCAAAGTAAAGATTTCAGATACAATTAAAAGAGCTATAGTAGGCCTACTGAGGCATGGTACATGGGTAGAACACACACTGTAGACCTACTACAAAATTACGGTTGCGTTTTGGCAAATTTCAATTTGCATAATTAATTTGGGCCACTTATTAGAAAAGTTGATTAGGGCCCTAATTAATTATGCAAATGGAAATTTGCATGGAAAAAGGCATTCATGGGTTTTATATCTTATTTTGTAGCCGATCTGAACATTCTACTTTGTACAATTCTTGCATATATAATTAGAAAATAAGGCCTACCTGACATCATTGCATATCAAAAATAAAAGAAATTTGTTGCCAACTTCTTGGTTTCGCGCCATTTTGACAGGCCATATATTTTGGTAACCGAATATCCGATTAAAATAAAATTTTCAGTCTTGTAATCAGGAGAGAATGGACTCACATATTTCAATCAGACAAAAATCTATATCCAATAGCGTTACCTTAAAGCTAGCATTATAAGTGTCTCCTTAACTAATAACAAAAGGTGCCCACTGGTATCTTGGAGGCATTGTCTTTTTTTAAAGACATTTCTTGTTTCATTTATAATGCACAGAATGGTACCAATCATTTAGATACGCTCTGAATAGACCCAGCAAAATTAAACACAGTGCTATAAACATGGACGTCAATCCCGGGGGACGGGGGACGTTAATAATATAGGTGATATAGCAGATACTTTCTTATAACACGTGACACACGAATCATTCTGGGACACAACATGCACTATAGAAAATGTTCAAGGTCATCTGAGTTCAACTATTGGATTGTCATGAAACTTTTGGATGTGATCACTCTTGAGCAGGGTCAATTTCCAAGCTCATTTCAAGGTCATCTGAAGTCAATTGAATATAGATTGCTGGATTGTCGTGAAAGCTTGGTGGATGTGATTTGCATTGAGAATTTGCTTACAGTTCCGAATTAAATGTATTTAACACACATTTTTAAAGTAAATTCAGCTTTCTCCAAAAGAAAAAAAATCGTGAGTATATTACCGTGGCATTGTGGCATTTTCTCTTTTTTTAAAGACATTTCTTGTTTCTATTTAGGAGGCAGATGTTTTTGCACCAGTCTGCTCTCATGCAGTGGTAAAACTGTGTATCATGCTATCCTATTTACATACAAAGCAGATTTTGCAACTTCATGAGAGAGTCAGGTGTTTTTGGCTGCTCCAAAGCAAAACCAACTATCTGCCGGTGATTTAGAAGCATTATAGTACTGCCTTTTGACTATGGGAGTTATATATCTAGGTTACCTATATTCTATTGTTAAAACTTAATTAAAATTACATTTTACATCCCACTTATACGAAACTGATACGTTGAAATGTGTTTCGAGTTTCAAATAACAAATTCTGTTTAAATGAAATAAAAAGTTTTACAATATTAATATTTTACACCACTTTTAGTTGATTAAAATTTTTCTGTGTCATTGCTATAAATCAATACATTTGCCTTGAAGCGTCTAAATGTGCGTTCAAATAGACCCATTACATGATTAAGGAAGACCATATCGAGAAAAGAAATGGATCTGTTATAAAAGCGTTTCTTACATGCAATCTTTTTAAACAAAACTTGTAATTGTGTTTAAATTATTCAACATCGTGCGTACTCTGCTCGTCACTTATACCCAGCTCTGTAAATTGACGTGATTTAAAAGCACATGTCTTAATGATTTTCTCAAGTTTTACCCCTACACAGCAATATAATATTGCTATGATATCACTTTGAAACGAAATTATTACAACATGCAATTTTATAATTATATGCGTGTGAAGAGAACTTGCCAAAAAATTGGAACGTACTATCTTGACGAGATATTTTAGGAAACTACATTTTCGATTTGTTATTTTGCTCAATTTTATAAGCAAATGTTAAATATTTTACGAAAGTAGGCCACTCTTCTAGGGAAAGGGTTCATTCCGGCGTTGGATTACCATTTCCATAATTGCAGAACTTGCCCCAGAATTTGTATTACATCTCGCGAATTTAAATTTGAACTTTTAAGTTCCAGGGACATACTCCAACTTTTTTGGCCATTAGCCAGTCGGGCAGGTAACTCATAAAATTACCAGCCCGACAGGCGGACTGGTACTTTCGAAATGTAGTGCTGTGCCCGACAGCAAAGTCACCCGCCCCTTGCGTTCGGGCGGTTGTTAAAGTATATCCCGAATTTTAACAGATCAAGACAAACATGTGGTGTCAATAGAAGTAAACTGTTTTGTGGGTGGAATTTAGATATGGTCGAACCCAGGACCTGTGTACTTCAAGTCGAAGGTTGCCAGTGCGTGTGGTTGGAAGTACGATATATGTACTTTATATCGGGTACGATCTTACTTCAGTTATTGTTGGCAATGTTAATATACATGCCTAAGTGATATATATTTTTGTAATCAAAATCGACCAGGTATTTGAAAAAGCTGTTGCCATTGTTCTACCTGTGAATTTGCATCAATTGTAGTAAAAACATTTAGCGAAAAACCAATAACATTATGAAAAATCCTTAGGCATACAAATGCTCGAAACCTTTAACATTTCAACATGGCCTCAGTTATATCAAAGAAAGACAATCTGGAACAATAAAACTATTGTCTGAGTCTTTTATTGTTATAATTTTTGCAAAGAAATTTAAGACATTAAAGAAACGATGTTTATTTAATATAATTATAGCGAAAATTATAGATTATCTATTTCAATATCTTTTGGTATGTATACGGGAATATATCAGAAATGCATTTTATATAAATTTTGTATAAATCATGCATGACTATGTGTCATGAACATGCGTGCATGTGCTCAATGTTCAAGGACAATTTGGCAGTTAGATTGAAGTTGATGATATTTAAGGGATGCCAAGGCACGAAGTGCGTATCATATAGATATCCATAATTGGATCATACTTCGGCTGGTTTATTAATTTGTGTAAATATGGTTTGCAGGCAGGGATCCCCCGGGGTAGGGATCCAATTTGACAATTGTCCGTTGATAATTGAGAGGTAAATACATATAGGCCTATAGGAGAAGGTGAAACAAAGCTAACCCCGGATTGCTAACTTCGCTTGCAAGTAAAATTCCACGTAAAGGCGCTCATGTTATAAACTTATAACTTGTCATGTAATTAGTAATAAAAGAAAAGTATCCGGCCAAGTTTTAACTATTGCTATCTACCTAACATAGCACATAACTTACTATTTGACTCGTCTTTGAGATACTGCAAAAAATACCCCTATAAAACACACAACAAACATGACTGAAATTATCATGCTGACTATCAGAGACTGCATATACATTAAAGTATACATTAGAAAACCCATAAAATCGCCATCTGCTCTCATACCTAAACATATATAAAAAGCAGCATATATATGGTTGATTGTTTGTTATACCTGATACCAATAAAGTACGCCTATGCAGTATTGGATCAGATGATCTGAAGAACCGTCTGGTATAGCCTACATAATGGAAATACCCTTTTCCATTGTTAACATGATTTTGAAATTTCTAACTTTTAAAAATTCGGAAATGCTGTCATTCCTCCCCCGACAAAAAACAAGGCACACACTGTGTTAGCCGGGCCCATACAATGCAGAATCGATTCGGCTTACCGGAATACCGGTATACCCTCGTCTATTTTTTTAATGCTGATATGCATGAAATCAGAATTAAGAAGTTTTTGACTATGTAAAAATAGGCATCATGCAGTGGCGGTAGGGAGGGGGTAAAAACCAAAAATTACGAAAACTTGTACTTGTGCACGGGAATTTTGGGCACAATTTGTTGCTTTTTCCCTCCAGAACCCCCCCACCCCCCGTTAAAAGATTTTTTCTAAGTGGTGCCGCTACTGTATATTGTTCAACGAAATTTGCTGGACTCGGATAGCAAACATAAAAATAGAATACTTAGACTTTTGCTATCTACCGAAGATAGCAAAATTACCTTCTCGGAACACACGCAGCTTGCATTATGAATTTAAGAAAGCATCATCATCATGATTCATGCAAAATTAGGTACGGGCGTACACTTAACAAGGAATAGGCATAACTTTAATAGTGTTGGTACTGTATATTTCAAATACCAAAATGGGTATGTTTATAGACTAGCTGAATCATCCAGACAAGATAAACAATAAATGAAATAAATTTGTCCGATTACTGATTAGCCTAATTTTTTCCCAACTAATTCTATCTACTAAGGGAGCAATCGTTATTTATGGCAGGGGGGAATGGGTAAATTTAGGGGGAACACGAAATTTTTTGTGGTCTTGAGGGGGAACCTGAAATTTTAGTTGAACCAGGAGGGGGATTGTTAAATTTTAAATGGAGAAAATTGGGAAAACAAGGGGAACGCGAAATTTTGAGCGGACGCGAGGGGGAACGCGAAATTTTTGTCGATATTTTTGCCAAAACACCCATTCCCCCCCCTGCCGTAAATAACGATCGGTCCCTAACGGCACAAGAATTATATAATCTTTGAGTGGGAGGAGGATGCGTACAAATCTCCTAGCCGAATCTTTAATGAGATTGGATGAGCGATTCCCCAACATCACCGGTGTAAAAACACCTTGTATACCTCGACGCCGCGACAGGCTACGATTACGTGATAGAGTATATCAGAGTGAAAGCTATTCATACCATACGCAATATTGAAAATACACTCACTGGCTGCCAGACTCTTGTGTTGTACAGTAGTGATGTCGGTGCATGCGTCTGTCTGGTGGCTCAGTGTGTGAGAATGCTGCTCATTTGATTATTGAAAGCGGGAAAATGTGCCGAACATTTTGAATTTTATAACAGGATTATGCCTAATGCCGACGCATGGTGGAAACAGCACATTACATCTTGGAACTGCATGTTTAACATCCCCTATTTAGATGAGTTAGTGACTGAGTCAATATAATTTACCCTGATATTTGGAACCACCGTATCACTTGGCTCGCAGACGACGACTTTCAACTTCAAGCCAAAAGTTAAATTCGCGCCAAATTATGGATTTTATAGTGCTGTCGCTGATTTGAGTTGTTGTCGATCGGTGTGCAATGATGGCAATTGGATCGACCCGAACTGGTAGATGACATCTACATTGAAAAAGTGAAACTTGCGGCAATTTGCAGGGACATTGGTTTTTATGAAGTTATTTCCTGTATTGTCTGCAAGTAAGAAAATGGTGACATTTACGTGGAAAATGCAATTTGCAGCCCAGTTTTACATAAGCTTATTGACACAAGCAAAATAAGCTTATCTACAACATTTAATGCATAGGGATATAATTTATTGTGTTCATTTTAAACACAACATTTAATATACTTCACCTGGTGTTGGATGAACTTTTCAGCAAATGACAGTAATGGATTCCAGCATGTATGTGCAAGTACTTGCATTTATTCTTCTTTATTCAAAGTACCATTGCCTTGGAGTTGCATCATACCCAGCGGAAACTATCATGATTGGGGCTATGTTGAGTTCTGATGAGGAAAATACTGAACTTCAGCAAGCAATCCGTGATTTGAACCAAAATAATCGAATTCTCCCTGGGCGCTATGAGTTGAATGTTACATCGATAGTGATGGATAATAACCCCATACAATCGGCACTTACAGTTTGTGAAATGTTGATCCCTAAACAGGTGTATGCAGTGATTTCAAGTCATACTAAAGAACTTTATCTATCATCTGTTTCTGTGTCTTATACTTGTGGCTTCTATCATATACCAGTTATCGGAATTTCAGCGAGGGAGTCGATTTTCTCTGATAAGGTTAGTAACTTAATACTGTTCAACTTAAGCTGGAGCGTAGCAAGTGCCTCATGGGCACATGGACAAGGAGCAGTGTGGGGCCCTTTTAACATCTGCTTTATCAGCCCTATCCCTAACCCACTTCATTTTTGCTATTACTCTGGGCTCTGAACCCTTGGGGCCCATGGACTTCATCCACCCTGTCCATCCGCTTGCTACGCCCCTGAACTTAAGACTGAATTGTTTAAATATTGCAGATACTCTAGGATTAATATTATTTTTTACATTCCATTGTGACATCACATCCAGTTATGCAGGGACAGAGTAACCCCAAAATGTTCAAAGAGAAAAGCAGGACAACAAAGAAAAAGAAGGGGAAATTAGGAGAAAAAAGGAAAAGGAAAGAAGCACTAACTCATAATTTGTACAGTGCATCTTGACTGTGCAGCTTTTTTCACACCAAAATTTGCCTTGATCATGGGCCAGAATAGTAAAAATTCCACATTTTTGCATGTTACATATGTGCACATTATCCCAGTAAAGCCTTTTTGAAGCAGGAAGACTTTACGCTTACAGTCACTCTAAAATGATACCGAGTGTACATACACCACAGAAAATACCAAGCCAAAACGATGCAAACCAGAAAAATTGTAGTCTTTGCCCCCCTCCCCCCACCAAAACTTGGATGAAAACTTAATCTTGACCAAGAAAGCTATGCCCCTTATCACAACCGTCCTTGCACTGTTAAACAGCAATGACCCAAACATTCAACACCTGTAATCCCCCTGTGTAAGCCCAAACAACTTGTTTTGTTTTTCTGCGCATTTAATTTTCCTTTCTATCTGCACAATTTGTTTTTGTATCTGTAATTCACATTTTATAGTAAAAATACCAAACTGCATTAAGTGGCAGTGCTTTTAAAATCATGTGTTGTCTCAGGTAGAGAAATTGTGGCAAAGCCACATTTACTGTTAATGGGTATTTGTCGAAACCTTTCTAACCTGGATTTTAAGTGTGTCAAATTGCATTAACTGAGTGATTAACATTATGTCATTAGGTAGATAGATAACATAGTGGGCCCATTCCATGTCAACTCAGGGATGTGCACATAGCACCTCTTCAATTTTCTTTTTCTGTGTGGTGGTAGATATTGATGAAAGTAAAATCCTGAAAATTTGAGCTTCATACTCCATTTCTTTTGTGTGGCATCAATTTGAAATTTAGGGGGTCAGCGAAAATATGTTCAACATACCTGACGTTGGAGGTCCATAAATGTATAAATTGGTTTTAAAACTTTGAAAAGTATGTATCCTGGGGTACTTTTTCAGTGTAAAATTCAAATCTGCTATCAGAAAACTTGTAACTCCTTTACTTTAAAACCATATAGGGCCCTCAAAAATTGTCCAACCAGGACCAACTTTGGGGGTCAGAACTCCAAAAGTAAAAAATAATTTTAGCGTCAATTTTTTTGCCATTCAGAGCCCTTTGGTAGGACATTACTCTTATCCATTATTGAGCATATTAGAATACATTTACCTGAGATATTACCCAGGAAAACCACTTTTTTCACAGTTTTAAAGACCCCCCTGAAAACAATGTCAGACAATTGCCCCACCATCAACTTCAGGTATTTTGACGCTATGACCCCTTGGATTTCAAATTGATGCCACGGAGAACGTAAATGGTTCTTGATGGCTTCAAACATTAGTAAGGATTTTACCTTCCATCAGAGTATCTACCACCATTTTGCATGAATAATGAAAAACTTGAAGAGGTGCCTTATGTGCACATCCCTGAGTTGACATGGAATGGGCCAGTGCCAAATATGTTAACTGGTTATTTGTGCTATATTTAGGAAGATAATGTTATTGTAGCAATTATATCATACATGATTAACTGGGTGATTCATGTGCCCAGCCAGTTAACTGGGCCATTTAAATGTTGTCTTAGATCTAGGAACTATGCCAAACAGCATAACTGGGTCTTTCATAATGCTCTCTTAGGTAGATAGTAATTTCAAACTGGGTTAGCCATGTGCTATCTTAGGTAGATAACTGGGTTAGCTATATGTGCTATCTTAGGTAGATAGTAAATATTAAACTGGGTTAGCCATGTGCTATCTTAGGTAGATAATAAATATGAAACTGAGTTAGCCATGTGCTATCTTAGGTAGATAGTAAATATTAAACCAGGTTAGCCATGTGCCATCTTAGGTAAATAGTAAATATTAAACTGGGTTAGCTATGTGCTATCTTAGGTAGATAGCAAAATGTTTCACATCACATTATCTGGGATAAGCAAGTATACCTATATGGTTGATAGTATATACTAGATTTCGCGGTTCTCGGGTTGGGCGGTTCTCGTGATAGGCCTATCTCTAATTACCCAACACCCATTACCCATATACCTACAAACCCTGTAGCCGTGAACCGTCCATGTTCTTTTTTGTCCTCCTTTCTTTTTCCTTTCCGTATTATCATGTCCACTGGTCTCTGGGACGTAAGTATGTGGCTCTAAGTTTTACTCGCGCAATGGCGTAGTCTTGCGAATTACACACGCTGGCGCCGACTCATGCGCGATGGCGTGAGTCGAATTGCACACGCATGGCGTCCAAGCATGACAGACGGACAAACTCTCTGTAATTAGTATTAAGATATGCTAAACAGAATAACCAGGGTCATTAATGTGCTTTGCTGTATCTTTGCTAAATATTTTGCTATTTGATGTAGACACTTTTTTTTTTTTTTACATAAAATGGGTTATTTTTAAATAGGTTAAATTAAAATATAAATAAAAGTGTTGTTTCAGAAGTCAAACATGTTAGATACGTTATTTGTGTGCAAATGTAAACACAAATATCATGACACGACAATTAATACATATGCTATCTTAGGTAGTATGCGTGCAAATGTAAACCACATTATCACGGTAATCAATGTGCTATCTTAGGTAGATAGTAAACATGCTAAGTGTAAAAGTTATGGAGGTACTGTTGGCTACCTCTAGTTGGTACATTTTCAAAGGTATCCTATAGTATTAGTAAAATACAACAAAAAGATCTGTAATTTGGATGCAACTCATAATCATGTGAAATGTGAAATTTTAGAAAATCAGGAGCGTTGTTGTAATATAGCTTTAAGTAGATAACAACTGTGTTCCATCAAAACAATGTAGTTTGAGATCTAAAAAAATCCTGTGGTTTTGTGATGAAAACAGTTGTCCAATCTGTTCATTTTCCTTATTTTTTGTTCACGATTTAATCTTAAAATATTTCAAAATTGCCTTTTCAAACAACTACATTATTTTGATATGGCTGTAGTACACAAATGTCAAAACTGCATTAACTTTGTTATTCAAAATGCTATCTCAGGTAGATGCCAACTGTTAGGCTACATTATCTGGGTCTTTCATGTGATTTCTAGTATAGAAAGCAACAACCAAACCATAATATTAACCGGGTTATTGAAATGTCAAAACACATTGACTGCAGACCTTGAGTTATATAATACTGCTGCAATTTGTACTTACAAATTTTACCTGTCATGTTACAACTCCCAAAGATGAATACAAACCAAGTTGCAACATAATATTTGTTAAGATTCCCATGTTGGTGCACTCCATGCACCTTATCTTATATACATACATAAATTTACACCATTTCTTATATTATAGTAGGGTGCAATTATGCAGCACGAGTCGAAAAAAATAATTTCAAGTTCTGCAAAAACTGGGCTATTGAAATGTCAAACCGCATCAACTGGGTTATATTCATGTGCTGAACTTGAGTAGATCATAAATTCTCATACATCCTACTTGGTTCAAGGGAAGTTGATTATTAACAAGGTAAATTCCATATTCTCTATCTCCTAACATCGTAATAATAAATGGAATCGTAAATTCTTGGTTTCCGTTTCACTCTATACTGAATAATTGAACAAATGATAATATGACGCGCTTGCAATACTAGCTTCTATTGTTGAATGCAATAATTTGAGCTCACAATTATACCTGAAACTGCCAACGATGGGTGCAAATTAAAACATTTCAGTCATTTCCCTTTTAAGGACAAGGCGCCATCATAGGGCCTGCACTTTGGCTCGTTTTTTGCAGGTTTACATGGTCCAATAATCACAAGATGACTGACATGTGGTAACAAAGGAAGCAGTCACTGCAATTTGATTATGTCCCATATGATTGGCCATTCAAGACACCCCTGTGAATATACTATAGCGGCCTTTTCAAAATATAATACCTGTTTGCTTGACTGTATTGACAATACCCGGGAACAATACACACAGTAGGCCTATATGCATTGGACAAACTTTTTACAATAAACATGATAAGTGATGATGTGACCTCCAGATTTATACATCGTTCGTCTCTCACACTGACAACATTTGATTGAATGGACTGTAGGCTACTACCGTGTGATTACGTGAAGGACACCGTTCAAATCCTTTGTTTGGAGCCAATCGATAAAAGCATGCAGGGCTTCTATAGGCCTACCCATGTACAGTTTATCCCTACATAACCTATGTCTTGAATACGCTGGCAAAGTTATGTAATAATCGGATTAATACTATATAGCAGTAGGTAAAAACAAGTTTTGAATAATCCGCGCTATAAAGTCCCATTCAGTGATCCCAGCGAAAGTGAAAAAAAAAATCAAATTGTTACGCTTATAAATTTGTTTAATGAAAAACAAATGACAAAAAAACAAAACAGGAAAACGACAGTATTGACGGTTGAAGCCGCATTCAAATACATGTAGCTAATTTATATACTGTCAGTACCGGTATGTAAATTACAGACTCACGTAAATGCATTATTTTTTGTCTTAGACACACTGTTTTCGGCTGAACCACTGCACTAGCAAGCTATGTTAGCACATCTATGACAATGACGAAAGGTACAAAATCAGCCATAGGCCTTTAGATAGCAGAAGACACAAAAGTGGTGTTTTATGACCTTTGACATTCTTTTGTGGCGAGTGACATGGTCTTTCAATTCACGCCGAGTGTCCTTGACAGGTTTGACTATGCTTCAGTGGTCATGAAAGAATTCAAAAGATAACCTCTGCCCCAATAATCCCAAGCAATTGTCTGAAACTGCTCCTCGGATCATAAGAACTCAGTCCTCAAGTGATAGTCATAATAATGTCCAAAATATAAAAATTACTGACTATCATTGAAGACTGAGTTCCGCAGTCTAGTATCCAAAATCTGAATTTTGATGATTTTTACGATCGTCGGGATGAAAAAAATCAAAAAATCACTGAATGGGCCTTTAGTTCCCTCTCCTTACCCTGGCAATATAAATCAAAGAAAAATAAAGAAAGAAAACAAGAAAAGAAAATTAACCAAATTAAGGGATCTGGAATGAGCGTTTTGAGCGTTTCGATAGTATTTTTTGTGGGACATGAGAGCACATCAGACATATCGAATTGCATTCTGAATACGAAGAATGTCTTTCTGATATCAAATAAATTTCATTGTTTGAAATTCACGATATAATACAAATTTTATGACAAATGATTAAAATTTGATATTTTTCACATTTTTGATAAATAACAGTCCTCGAAGTAATATCATAAATCTAATGTTATATTCTTAAACAGTCACTGGCATGATACCATACATGTATAGGCCTATATATAGTAAATTTGTCTGCTTTATCTGTTTTGTGCTGTTTAAGCAAATAGTTAAACATAATTTCCATAAAATGTAAGCTTTTACTGTCAGCTAGATATGTCCCTTTAATTTTGAGCAGAACAAGTGAGGTAAAGCAAAGAAAATTTACTACTACTAGCGCCAATGAATGTTATAAGATTGTAAAACGGTACGATCCTCTGGGTGGGGGTGTGTGTGGGGTGTGTGCGTATGTGTGTCCTGCACGCGTATTTTTTTCTGCAACTATAACGGGACGCAATACGATACCGGTATGTTATAAGAATCAAACTTACAAGAAAGATGCCTCTTGTCAAATCCTACAATTCTGTCAGAGAAAATATGCATATTTGCATTAATTTTTTAATTAATTGACATAATTGATTAATTGATAAATATTTTATTTAATGATTTACCATAATTCCAAATATGTCAAACAATATGTCAAATTAAAGCTAATGAAATGCTTTATAAATTGATCAGAGCGCATTTTGCAGAATGCATTTAGTTCTTTAGCCTGTCAAGCCATTCAAGCCTGTCAAGGTCAGTTAGTAGCCACTTGCTGAATGGATGGCCATGATCAGCTATCAAAGAGATGCCTTATGCAGCTGCCAATCACAGTAGAGGTTTGATAACATTTTGTTTAAAACCCAAATGTGATATAAGGACAAAGCTGTGCATGTTGGTACTTAATTGTTTGGATTCTTACGTTGAAATTCCCTTGTATTAGTATTTTTATGTGTAGTGTATAGTGGTCATAAATTATATAGCTTTTAAATTTTGGGCATTTTGCTCTGTTGCACTGTACCATTATGGAATTTGAGCAAATCATTTACCGACACAAGCAGGTATACAGTGTATTATTTTATTTTTATTTTGTATCTCAGGAGCACAGCTCACTTGGTAAGGCATCAGAATTTGGTACACTAGCGCTCGAACTTTAAATCGGAAGGTGGTGAGTTCGAGCTCATCACGGTCACATTAATTTTATAAACCAAATATTGTTCGAACTTTTCATATTTGTTTTTCTTTTATTGTTTCTTTTCTTTGTCTTTTTTTTTGTTCTTGTTTTCTTTTTTTTTTTTTTTTTTCTTTGATCCATATTGCCAGTGTAATTAGTGGAGGGTACTAACGGCCCATTCAGTGATTTTTTTCATCCGGACGATCGTAAAAATCATCAAAATTCAGATTATGTACAAGACTGCGGAACTCAGTCTTCAGTGATATAGTCAGTAATAATCTTATGGTCATTATATGACTATCATCATTTGACGACTGAGTTCTTATGATACATCATCCGAAGAGCAGTTTCAGACAATTGCTTGGGATTGTTGGGGCAGAGGTTATCTTTTGAATTCTTTCATGACCACCGAAGCAGAGTTAAACCTGTCAAGGACAATCGGCGTGAATTGAACTGACCATGTCACTCGCCACAAAAGAATGTCAAAGGTTATAAAACATCAACTTGGTGTCTGCTGCTAGTGGTTCAGCCCTAAGCCGTGTAGGCAAAAATAATGCATTTACGTGAATCTGTAATTTATATACTGACAGTATATATAAATTAGCTACATGTATTTGAATGGGGCTTCAACTTCGTCAATACTGCCGCTTTTCTTGGGTTTTGTGCCAATTTTTTTCATTAAATCTTTTTATAAAAGTAACAATTTGATTTTTTTTTTTTTTTTTTTTGGGATCACTGAATGGGGCTTTGCAACGCGATATATTCAAAACTTGTATTCACCTACTGTTATAGTATTAATCCGATTATTACACAACCTCACCAGCGTATTCAAGATATCCAATGCAAATAATCACCTAGATTATGACGTATCATACCGTAAATATGGCGGAGTACTCAAATTCATTCAACAAAAGCATGATTACAAGCTATTGCAATCTACCGCGACAGCTCGTCTCACACACATAATAACAATGCACAAATACGATCAAATAGGTTGACGACAACATTTGATTGAATGCACTGCATTGTGCCATGATTACGGTGAAGGACACCGGTTCAATTCCTTTGTATGGAGCCAGTCAATAAGTTTCACGCACATCCTCTATTATTGCCCAATTATTGCCCGGGATGATTGAGAGCTATTGTTATAATGTTTGATGAAATCGTGTTTAACTACCGTATTTGCTTAAGAAGGGGCACAATACAGATAAAGCAGACAGATTGACTACATGTGGTACATGTATATACATATTAATATAGGGAATGTGTGTGAGTCGAGTATTACCTAATTATAATAGGGGCGTATCCAAAAATGAATTCACGCCCCTTTCAAATGTCGAGCCAAAGTGCAGGCCCTATGCTCTTCTTTTAATGGGTTCATTATACAGAACAAGTTGGAAAATTTATTTTGAGGTTTCAATAACTGGGTTATTGAAACGTCAAATGCATTAACTGGGTTATTCATGTGCTAACTCAGGTAGATAATATACATTTAAACATCCTACTTCGTTTGAAGTTGATTATAAACACAGTCAGTTCTATGTTCCCTATCTACTTATACTAATAATAAAGGCTGATGAAATTGCAAATTCCTGGCTTCTGTTTCAATGTATGCTGAATAATTGAACAAGAAAAATAATAAGAATTAAAAGATCCTTGCTGGCAATACTACAGTATAAGCCCTTTAGAGAGAAAATCTACTCTTTGCATTTCAAACATGTTGTATCACCGGAAATAAGTTGTTCACTAAAAACAAAATAGATAGAAATACGGTAATGTGTGAAGCGAGAAGCGTGCACCAAATGTGGAACAACATTAATGTAACAAAACATTCTTATCTTCAGAAGAAAGTTACAGCTTGTGATCATTTAATTATTGTATCTAGGTTAAAGGTCCGTAACCCGATCGACAGCATCATCCCCCCGATTTTTTTCATTGTTGATGAGGTGTTGGTATCACATAATAGATACTATTTTTCTCATTACTATCCTGAAATTTGACGCTCCAAGTCGATGTATTTCCGGAGAAATCATGAATCACAGCGGTTTTTACAGGTTACCAGTTTGTAAACAATAAAAATTTCTTCGGATCATGGGAAGAGAAACAAGCGAACTACGCTAAGTGTAGTCTCGCGGCCAGACTGTATGTGGCTATCACGAGGATCGACGAGTGTCAGACCGACGCAAACTGGCTGTGTAGGAGACTACGCTAAGTGCTGAGGAGACGGTCCGCCGTATATAGTTAAAACAATTCCTTGATTATTTCAGTTGGTGAAATAGCTCAATTGGCTAGCGCTACCGTTCTTTTACCCGAGAGGTACCGGTTCAAAACCCGGTATCGGAAGGTTTTTTCCTCTCCATTTTTAACCCAAACTTTTTTATATTCATTTGAAATGTACATATTGCAAGGGGAAATATATTTTGTTTCCTTTTTTTCTGAAACGGTACGAAAAAAACACAAATATTTTCCGTTCAATACGGGCCGGGCATTGCAGCATGTCAGCATTCGTCATACGAACGGGAATTGTTGTTGTTGCATGCCTACCCAGAATGCAATTCACGTATACAAGGTATTGGATTGCAAATTTGGCTATTTATTCACATTTACGCTGAAAATGCTCTCGTTTTTTCACAAAGCAGCATAAAGGGGAGATATTTGATATTATTATGTAATTTTAAAGACAATCCATATCCAAAACCAATAGGGTTACCCCCTTTAATGGATATTAACGAAGTGTGGCAATTACTGTGAAAATATTAGTAGTTCCTCCTGATATTAGTGATATATTGCATTCTCTCAAGTTAAGGTGGTACTACACCCCTTGATAAATTTGTGATTATTTTAGCATTTTTCTCAAAAAATAATAACACACTGGTAACAAAAGTTATGTATATTATAAGAATCCAGTTACTACACTGGAATTTCAGTAACTCAAGACAAGCTAGAATGTGCCTCATTTCTTAACATATATAATGAACCACTTCAGTGAAGTAATTGGATTCCTTGCCCCTATAATATACATAACTTTTGTTACCAGTGTGTAGTTATTTATTGAGAAAAATGCAAAATTAGTCACAAAAGTTATCAGGGGGTGTAGTACCTCCTTAAAAGTATATCCACAAGTAGGTAATGAATTAAAGCATTGCAGAATATGATCTGTTTTTTAACTACCATATTGTTGTTTATTGACTGTTGACAGAAAAGGAACGTAAATTAATTAAGTTTCCCATTTCATCAGGAAATTTGCTGGAGCAGTACTTATCCACACTGGTAGGCTAAGGTTTCTTAGTTTATGAGTCTCTCTCCTCTTGCAGAACCTAAGGCGTAGAGTAATATGTTTCACCACAAAGCTGTGGTGTAATAGTGTATGCCTAAGGTTTCTTGTTAATGTAATATTTGATTGGTGTTGTGGTCAGATCACACATGATGGACGGAACTCTCCTCCTTGTTGACTTTCTTGCAGTAAAATGTCTGACAAACAAACTCACAAACAAAAGTAGACTAGATTTGAATTATAGCAGGTGGCAGATGAGTGATTGGATTCAGATTTTCTTTTCAATTGACCCACAGGCAGAGTAAGATTTTTACCTATTGGTTGGCACTGGCAATGGTCTTCTTTTCTTGTCGTCATCAATTTATATCTGTGATTTTGATTCATGTTGACAGTTCTGTAAATGTGACCAGCTCCAACAAGACCCGGAACAAGTCGCCAGACATGTTTTTCAGTTATATGTCTTTTGAGATGACATTCCCATGAAAAGGAAATTGTGCAATTCTTAATTTCATGGTATTTGAATGTGGGACTTAGTGGACTTTGAAAGTACTTATTAAAAAGATGTTTATTTAATCAAAATTAATAACCATAATCCTAACCCTAGCCTTATATTAACCACAATCATGATCATAACCCTAATAACTTTTTTAGAAGAAACCTTAAATATGGAGAGTATCAAGGACATTTTATATTTGTTATTCACTCATTTTATTTATTAAATGCACATTTGATTAAAAACAGGCAGTATATTTCCACTTAAATTCACTCCAAAAATGATCAAGCATTTGTCAATACTAGCCTTTTTAAAATGGAGGAAAAATGAAGGAGGAGCCCATGAAAAGAAAGAAAGAAAGAAAAAAAAAAGATTGACCTACCGACCCTCCTAATTTTTGTCTTGGAAGGGCAACCAAACAATTTATTTTTTGGGCCTAACCCTAAAACTGGACCATAATTGTAACTCTAAAATCTAATCTAACATTCCTATAGATAATCTTTTCTTCTAAAATCTTACCAGCTTTCTAAAACTTGGCTTGAACAATAACCTGTACATGTCTGGGTTGGTGTCAAACCATATTGGTAATTCATGTAGTCATCGATGTACCCAACATGCATGCCAAAAATGATAAATTAAATGCGAGTTGAAACCTTGTTCTGGATCACGGATACACTCATGATATATCTTCTTTCATTGCAACATGCATCATATCATGCATGTCTTACTGCATATTATATGTATGTATGTTACACGCTCCACAGACTACATGTTTTTAGAATGTTATGGTTTGTGATTAAGCATCTTCTTATGCTTATTTTTATATCATTATACAAGCTTGTTTGCATGCACCAGTTCTCTCCAGGTTGTAAAAATGAGATACAACTCCATGAACAGGTGAAATTGATACAAAACAAAGTAAAGAAATGTCTTGATTAGAATGCATTCTTGATAACCAAGTCCGCAATGGCAAAGAATCATTTAACAAATTATGCATCTTTTTAAGCTTATATTGAGTAATTCAGGTATAGTTTTGCCTCAAAGATCAATTCATTGGCATATCAGGGCCGGATTTACCATAGGGCCAGATGGGCCCCCACATTTTTGGGGCCCCCAAAATTGCCCTGTACAGTATGCATCTATCACTTTAGCTGAAAAACACCATGTTTTGGGCCAAAATAGGGTACAAAAATTGCAAAATTTTGCGCACTTTGCGTGCAAAATTCAGCTTCAATTTGGGCTAAAATAGTTCAAGACTGAAATTTTTTGCGTGCTTCACAAATGTCCTAGAAAAAATATAAAAACTTGGCCACTTCAGTACACATGCCTTCCTGATGATGCGTTTGGGACCTCCAAATTTTGGCCTGGCCCAGGCCCCCAAAAAGGTAAATCCGGCCCTGGGCATAGTCAATGATTTGTTTGGAAAAGAAAATAGAGGAAATAGATAACAATACACTCTAAAACTGATGACTAACAACTAAAGGAGGCAAGGGGCTCAAAGTAACATACTTGGACAACAGAACCTAGTGGTACCCCCCCCCCCTTCCATTTTGGTTTTAAAATGACTGGAAATTAAATGGCTTCAGAGAGCATCTAGAAATCAGTATTTTTGAAGTGCTTGGGTCCATTGGTTCTTCACTTGCTTCAGTGTAATGGATATTATCATCTTGCCACCCTAAAACTTCTTTCCACCCCAAAATAATATAGTTCCAATGCCCATGCCATTAATATGATTTTACCTTCACTCAAGGTAGACCTTTATTAAATTCATCAGACTGCAGAGCAGGCAACTACAAAGTTTTCCAAGTCCAATGATAAGTCAGATAACTTGTCCTTTGTTGCCCTGGTCTCCTTTTGCCATGAGATGGAACATAAAAGGCATATCTTCTACATGACTCCTCCACTGGCATCCTTGGGAACCAATGTCAGTCAAAGCAATCCAGGTGATGTTGAGCATAATCCTGTGGCATGATGTGGTAAATGCATTTATCTCATTTTTCATGTCACCAGATATTACCCAGGATTCACAGCCATAAAAAACACATTGTTTTAACAGCATACCACCTGTATAACACCACCTCTGTAAGTTAGGCAGGCGGTGTTCAAGTTACACAGGTGGTGTTCTACCTGTGTAACTTCAAAATTACGCAGATGGTTTTTCAGTTACACAGGTGGTGTTCCACCTGTGTAACAAAGGGTTACACAGATGATGTTCCACCTGTGTAACTTAAAGGTTACACAGGTTATGTTTCAGTTAAACAGGTGGTATTTCACCTGTGTAACTTAAAGGTTACACAGGTGTAACTTAAAAGTTACACAGGTGGTGTTTCAGTTAAACAGGTGGTGTTCCACCTGTGTAACGTAAAAGTTACAGGTGGTGTTTCAGTTAAACAGGTGGTGTTCCACCTGTGTAACGTAAAAGTTACAGGTGGTGTTTCAGTTAAACAGGTGGTGTTCCACCTGTGTAATGTAAAAGTTACAGGTGGTGTTTCAGTTAAACAGGTGGTGTTCCACCTGTGTAACGTAAAAGTTACAGGTGGTGTTTCAGTTAAACAGGTGGTGTTCCACCTGTGTAACGTAAAAGTTACAGGTGGTGTTTCAGTTAAACAGGTGGTGTTCCACCTGTGTAACGTAAAAGTTACAGGTGGTGTTTCAGTTAAACAGGTGGTGTTCCACCTGTGTAATGTAAAAGTTACAGGTGGTGTTTCAGTTAAACAGGTGGTGTTCCACCTGTGTAACGTAAAAGTTACAGGTGGTGTTTCAGTTAAACAGGTGGTGTTCCACCTGTGTAACGTAAAAGTTACAGGTGGTGTTTCAGTTAAACAGGTGGTGTTCCACCTGTGTAATGTAAAAGTTACAGGTGGTGTTTCAGTTAAACAGGTGGTGTTCCACCTGTGTAACGTAAAAGTTACAGGTGGTGTTTCAGTTAAACAGGTGGTGTTCCACCTGTGTAACTTAAAGGTGGTGTTCCACACAGGTGGTGCTGAAAACCACTGTTGCACATGTGGTGTTGAAAAGCCTTATTTTCAAGGTAAATAAGTACCACTGTGAAAATTTTCAGCAACAAATGTCTGGCATTAGTACAGTCAGTCCCTGATGGATCTTCTTACACAACATGCATGGACTTGAGAGATTTTAAACTTGAGAGTTTTAAAAGATGATTAATACTCCCAGTCCAGTTCAATCAAATGAAATTGTCAGTTTCAAGTCGTCTTCTCTAACAGGTCCCAGACAGTAGAGCAAATATCTGAAGGCTATATCATGAATCTGCTTTCAAATCAGTATTCAAATCACATTGTTTTAGTTGTTCCATTTTTGGGATGTTCAGAGTTTTAAGTTTCACTTTTGTTTTGTTTGCTTGTATTGATATTTAATATTGAACAGTACTTTGATGCATTGGGAATATGTACTATGAACATCACTTGATGGATGGAAGTTGAACAATTCCAGCAGACTAAGACTAAAAAAATGATTTATGTCTCAAAGATTGCAAAGATTTTAAATCCAATGCAAACTATTGTCATTGTGCAGGAAAAACTTCTTATGTGTTTGTGGCCCCTGAACATGTTTAAAACAAAACTGCCAACCAGTTACATAGGAGGTTTTGCTTTAAGCACATTCAGGGCTTATGACACACATGAGGTTTTTCCTGCGCAACAACAAATTATGTTTTTTCTCTCTTCCCCCTCCTCCCCTGACTCAAACTCAGTCAAAATAAGCTTTCAGAACTTACATTCTTATACACATAATGAAATATTTTCACAAATTTATGGTGTTAATTACACAATTCTTCCAACAAATGCTTTTAAAATAATATATTTACCAATATTTTTGTATGTAAAAAATAGAGATAAAAAATATGGCAAATTTTTCAGAGACAAATGGATATGCAAAACAAATGTGGGCGGCAGCTTTGAGACATTTTTTTGCCTTTGTTGCTAAGAATTAAATTATAGACCAGTCTAGCCTCCTGTAGCATTAAATGGATGCCTGCGTTTGTAGCTACAATCTCAAAGATGAAGATGCAGCTGACAAAGCTTTGGGGTATTTGGGTTAGAGTGTTTCAGCTCACCCACCTGCATTATCTATTAGGCTATTCCATTTAAAATCCACACTACCCCTGTGGAAGATTTTGGAAATATCAGCCACAGGGGGTGTTTGAATTTCAAATGGAATGAACACATTTGGCAGCTCCATTTGAATTTCATACACCCTCTGAGAAAGATTCAACTTGAGGGAGTGTGAGTTTCAAATGGAGCTGCTAATGTGTTCATTCCATTTAAAATCCATACTCCCCCTGTGGAAGATATTTCCAGAATCTTCCACAGGGGGAGTGTGGATTTTGAATGGAATAGCCCAATTCAGGCCATAGATAGAAAACTTGGAGCAAGAAATATATCTCATAACTCAATTTTGCTTTATGCTAAATAATCACCTGTATGCATCAATAAGGTAGACATTTTGATTTATTTTATGATTTTATGGATCAAATTTCTAGAATTTTATATACACTTTGAATCTTTGTAATAGCTTGATTGAATAGAATTCCACCTGATACCAGAAACATGATTCGTCATTATACTTGTTATAATAACATGATGTATCATGTTCGTCTATGTATCCGCCAGTCTACGCTAAATATTAACCATCCAAGATAACATTAAGAGGTTGTTGCTCCATGTTTGTGATTGTTTTAAAATGAAAAATGACATTAACAAAAAATGTTGTCATAACTTTGGAGTAACTTACAAGTTTTAGGGTATATAGAGTTCAGAATTTAGGATAACAAATAGGCCTAGAAGTTAAGGTTTGTAATTTTGAATTAAGATTGGGGTAAAGCTGAATTTAAACTCCATCGCTGAGTGATAAGCGATTTGTAAGATCAATAAGGTAGCATGCTTTCTCCAAAACAACAAAATGCACACTACCTCATTGGCTAGAAACCAATATTGTTTGTCACACAGTCCTATATTCTGTATAAATTCAGCTTAAAGATATATTAAATTCCCAGAATGTGTGTATGAGGCACCTACATGCTATCTGGTGGATATTACATAAAATATTGAATGGCTCAAATCACTGTAATTATTATATAAGTCAATACAATAACATAGGAATAGTATTATCCACTAATGATAACAAGTTAAAACAACATAATACAATCTTTAATTATTCACATGCTATCTACTGAAGATAGCAACAAAAGAACATATTGATTATTTAGGTCTGCATTATTTGCTGATGATAGCAACATGTTTGGTAATGCAATCATGAATAATCTCATGCTATCTACTGAAGATAGCAAGTTAGCAACACAAGAACATATTGATTATTAATTAGGTCTATGCATTATTTGCTGATGATAGTAACATGTCTGTTAATGCAATCATTAATAATCTCATGCTATCTACTGAAGATAGCAACACAAGAACATATAGATTATTTAGGTCTATGTGTTATTTGCTGATGATAGTAACATGTCTGTTAATGCAATCATTAATAATCTCATGCTATCTACTGAAGATAGCAACACAAGAACATATAGATTATTTAGGTCTATGTGTTATTTGCTGATGATAGTAACATGTCTGTTAATGCAATCATTAATAATCTCTTACTATCTACTGAAGATAGCAACACAAGAACATATAGATTATTTAGGTCTATGCGTTATTTGCTGATGATAGTATCATGTTTTTTGTTATTTATTCGGCATTATAAACAAGAAAGAACAAGAACAACAATATTGCAAAGAAAAATATTAATCAATTACAAAGTGCCACTCAAATATCCAAAAGCTGACAATACCTGAATTACTCATTAAGAGGTGTATGCTTATTTCAAATGGAGTCTCAATCAATGAAATCAGTGGCTGTGAATGAGGGGCAAGCAAAGAAAAATACAAATAAAAAACACATGAGGGAAAGTGGAAATAAGCTTACACAGTAAATTTAGACATTTCTAGCTTCAGAGTTCAGCTACTCCCAGCTAGGTTAAGTTTTTACATTACATGTTCATTACATGTTTAGGTGAATTTGTTAGTGATCCCTTCCATATGAGGCTATGTGTATATAACTATTTGTTGTCGTTGATGATAGCAACATACACATGTTACTTGTTAGTATATGGTATAGCTATCTACTGTAGATAACTACCGGTACAAAAGAGCTTGACAAATGCATATAGGAAGTTTTCTGCTGAAGACACACAATATAAATGTCAACCACGGTGCATGTGATGGCATTTAAATCCTATCGGTTCGTATATTTAGATTTTCTTAGCGGCTTAGCCCTAAAGCTTAAGAAATATTATCATGATGAAATTCAAAAGACAGCCTTATAATCATTGAGCTAAGACTATTAAACCACTCTTGTTTGTCCAGATAATGGACAACGTAGAGAAAAATAGAAGGCCAAAACATGTTTGTTTCCTGTAGCAGGTCAAAAAAGTCAAATGTGAAATACAGTATTTTTTTATTATTATTTTTTATAATCCATGTCTTCAAATGAAAAAAAACAACCTTTTTTGCTGTAAATTTGGATTTGGAATTTACAATGGGTCTCTCTGAAACACAAAAAAATAAATGTCTTCATATTCAAGAATATCTATGATCCCCTTTCAACCTGCAGATTAAAAAAGGTATTTAAAAAAATGTGTGATGTTTTCTCCAGTAGTTTTTTACTACACTTGTTTGTTTGGTGATGTGTAAATGTTTAGTAAACTCCAGTAGTGTTTTATATTATTTTTTCCGGTTTGGGTTTTTTCTTCTTTGTAAGTGAAAAAAAAATACTAATGAGCAAAATAAGTCATCAAAAACGTAATGCGTGTGCTACAGGAAACAAACTTGTTTTTTTTTGCCTAATTCTAGGCAAGATATGTACACATTTTTGTTGCTGAAGCAGGGATATTCATGAGACAACTCCCTGCTAAAAGCATTAAAATACAAAAGAAATTAAAATATGGTAAAAAATATCTCAACCACTGTGATCTCAAACTGAACGAATGAAATACAGTAATGAGGGGAAGCACTTTATTAAAGGATTGTTCATATTTACTCCTGGGGATAGTTTCATTGGCGCAATGAGATTATTGAGTATAAATATGGGAATATTGAGGTCAAGACTGGACATTAATTTGCTTCCTTCAAATTCACGAAATTGAATCAGTAAAATCTATAATATCTCTGGACTTCCGGAAGAGAGCGTGCTTGGGTTTGATGCATTGCTGCCCACAGGCTATGCTTTTGGTTTACACCTTGCCATCTAATACTGTCAACCTGTGTTCACATGAGATGGATATCTTGAGGTTTGAGTAACTTGGTGTTAACCCACCGGAAATTACTGAACATTACATTACATGACTGTGTATGGGTTGCCACAAGGTGTGTTCACATGTATATTTCTTGGTGTCATGGTGGGTGGTTGAAGGCAAATGTGATCAAATATTTGGTGAACCATTATTTTGTGATGTGATCAAGCAAAATCAGTCGGAAGTAGGAATATTGAATTTAAGAAATAGCCAAACAAAGGAAATATGTGACGTGTCATGTCAAAAGGAGACACTTTTGGGCAGATTATCAATTTGGAGCTTTCTACATATCTTAAATATTGAGATATTTTGCTCCACAATGCCGTTTTCCCCAATGTAATCGGACATTCCTAAGCGAAGATATTGAGTTTGTAAGTTATGGTATTATAAAATTGGAAATTGAGATATCGGCCTTTAAAAATATTATTCACAATGTTGAGAGTAGGAATTACTTTGATAAATGTCTCCAAAACTACAAGATGCTAGTTATATTCGGGTCTGAAACTATCAGACAATATTTTTAACATTAATAGCATTACAAATTAGCAACAAACCCAAATTGTGAAAAAATCACCCGTGCAGATTTTTGGCTATTTCTCCATTTACGATCCTGCCCAAAAGTGTCTCCTTTTGACATGACACGTCACATATTTACTTTTGGTTCCCATTGTTTTGGAAACTCTTTTAACTGTTCATATCTTTTGAACTGGTTGTCCAATTTCAATGGGGTTTTCTGCAAAATGTAACTTTACAAATGCTTGTTACAATCCAAGAAGAAACTAAAAATTGAATTTGATCGACTTCAGACTGATTTTGCTTAATAACATCACATTTTATGATTCCATATTCATCTCCAGAGAATTAAATAAAACCCTATTTAAGTTTGTTGTACTAAATACAGAAGCCTCTTGCAAAGTTAAAAAAATCAAATCAGTGATTTAAATTGCAATTGAAATCATGATTTAAATCAACATGATTTAAATCAAGCAACCCTGTTCCGCTCAATAACTTATTTTGCTTGATAGCCTCGCATGATTTTGTTTATAAAATCTCAAGATATTTCCATCGTGTGGACATAACAAGATTTGGGTGAGCCATCTTTAATAGATGCGGTTGCAAAGAGTGCAAGCTGAACTAAATTATATGGAGCATCGGAGTTGCTAGAGATGCTCACTTTTATTTTGCTGTGGCATATTTATGACATTTCTAGGGCTCAGACAGATTTTGTCAGAAAAGAGGTACCTCAGAAGGGGCCCTTTTCACTTCCTTTTATTTGACACAATATTGGACTAATATTGGGCTAAATATATGTCAAGAAAAGATTGGTAAAAATCAGTGGCATACCAGGTGCAACTGCATCAAAATTAACAATTTTGATTTTTTAATAGTTTTGAAAAGGGGTGCAAACTTGCTAGCAGGGACTACTGATCAGCTTCCAAAATAAAAACTTGGACAAATGCATTCTCTAAGCATATTTTTAACACTTGAAGCTGAATTGTTGTCTTAAAATGAACACTAATAAATTTTTGGTCAATTGTGCTCCCTGCAGACTGAAATGCTAGTTACAATTATTATATCTGCACAAAGGTTTGAGCATTTGAATGGTTTATACATTACATAATGATCGATTTGAGTCATTTTACTTTAAACGAAGGTAAATTGCTGGCAATAGCATATGGATTTCAAAGTAAATTATAAACAGAACTCCTTAAGTGGTTTAGTATCTATTTTTATATGGATTTAGGTTCGTGAATTAGGAACAATACTCGACTAAACTAAAAGCTTTGAGTATGAACTCTAACCCAAATTCTACAGCTGACAAAGTACATCTTTTTTGCATCACTTTTTGTCGTATATGAAACCATCCTTCTGGCTCCATGCAAGATAAATTTGTATTTGCAACTCAAGTTACGTATCATGCTTGAATATTATAGTTGCTGTCTATATTCTAGGCTATTCCAGTTGAAATCCATACACCCTCAATAGCAGACATGACTTTAATCTTCGGGGAGTGTGAATTTCAAATGGGGTTACCTGTATAGGTGATTACATTTTCAAATCTACATCCATTGTGTTGAAGATTAAGATCATGTTTTCCATAGGGGGTGTATGTATTTCAACTGGAATAGCGCATTGTGCTTCAACCTATAGGCATATTTTACTCTCTGTATTTCATTACAAATGCCATTGTACTGTTAAGGTGGTTATTTTTACATAATTATTTTCACAATTTTGATGTTTTTGGAAATTGTCATAGGCGTAGATCCGGGGGGGGGGGGAATCCCCCCCAATATTTTGCCAGGGGCTGGTCAATACAATCATCCCCCCAATGTTGACGCCTGTATGTGGGTTTCTGGCCAAATTAACCTCATATTTGGTCATTTTAGCCCCAAAAGTGAATTTATCCCATGGCACCATATTTCAACAGTTTAGCTTCAAAATGGCAAATTTTGTACCATTAACTTATTATGTCACCAAAAGGTGTCGGAATTCACTATACTTCAAGAAAATTTCCCAACCCCATCCCCCCCCCAATGTCAAAAAGAAATCTACACTACTGGAAATATTGTGTGAGTTGTTTATTTTGTGGAATTTATGTAAAGTATACTGTAACATTATGTCAAAACATTTGTGTGTGTTGTCATACAGACCGCAAAATAATTTAAACAAAGATAAAACAAAAAAACAAAGATATATATTTCAAAATTAAAACCAGTAGCCATTAACTGTGGCCTTTAGCTCTGATTTAAGACCTCATTATGTTGAAATTGTTGACCGATTAAAAAAAACAGTGATCGAAATTCAAAACCCAAAGGAAGGAACAAAATAAAGTTGCACTTTAATGTTCTAATCAATGGATAGCACAGCTTCTTCAAAAACACTTTGTGTACAAATCAATAGGGCATCCAATGGAGCAATTGGCAACTTTTGAATTTGCATCTTCCTTGCCATTTTGGATCGCTGTGTCTTTATTTCGTGACCGATTTCAACTAATGTGATCTTAAATCTTAGCTTTAAAAAAGTAGCTATTGGCTTCTTGTTCTAATATGACATATATCTGTCTTTGTTGAGGATTTACAGGCAGGGCTGTCAACTTTTTGGAATTGCTTGGCGTGAGACAGAGGCGTCCCGGGATTTGCCGACTACAATGTTCTATTTTGACCCGTGATTATTTGAGCCACGGCCATCGTAAATCTGAAAAGCGGGGGGGTTTGTGACAACAATTTATTTTGACGATGCGTGAGATTTAACTCATTTTAAAGCTTTTTGCGTGATATTTACTACCTAGGCGTGAGATTATACTACCTTGGCGTGAGACCGTGAGAAACTGACCCAATGCATGAGACTCACGGCCAATGCGTGAGAGTTGACAGCCCTGTTTACAGGGGTAAAAATAACTGGTACCAGTACCTTAATTATTTTGCTTTCTGCCTGCACTTTGTGAAAATGAAACCTTCACAAAAATAAGCACTTGTACAGTATGCCAAAGCCAGGCATGTTTTATGTACACAGTGATGGGGATGACACCAAAATGTAGTATTGTAAATGAGTCAACCCATTCAGGTGAGAACACAGAAGTATTAATTCTCTGTGTGCTAGCCATAGGATTCAACATAACCCTCAATAAAGAAAGAATAAATAATAATAATAATAACATAAAGTTTGGAGATATTTTCTCAAAATATCAAGAGCTATCTTAAGTATTACTGAACCAATACCAGGCTTTTTTGTACTCATTTTAATGCATTTATCATGCTGATTCCATATATGGTCATGAAAATTTACAATTCTGAAATTTTTGCATTTTTAACAAAACATGTGAAACTTGTCGTCTGTAGTCGACACCCGTTTGGAGAGAGTTAAGCTATTTAGCCTATTTTGCCATTTTCAATTCAATGAAACATTTCTTAATTAAAGTGAGCATTTTTAATTCTAGCATCTTCTTTTTATGGAAATTTTCAGTATTATATCCATGAAAAAAAGCTTTTTTGAAAAATTTCAGTTGATTGTGATTTTGTGCTTACAAGTTATGCATGATTAGACCTGCCGTACTGTAAAAGCGGAAATTCTCATGATATTAATTTTCACCCACAACACAGCTACAATGAAAATAAAAACATGCAAATATGTTCTTTTAATGCATAGGTCTATGTAAGAAAATATTAAAAACAAGCAATGTAGTTAAAAATCGGCAAAGTGCCAAATATTACACACACGAAAATTACACTTTTACACTATATGTATAGAGGCCTTGCATGTGACGTATCATCCCGTAAATATGGCGGACTACTCAAATGCATTCAACAAAAGCATGATTGCAATCTACCATGACAGTTCGTCTCACACACATACCCTGCACTACGATCAAATAGGTTGATGACAACATTTGATTGAATGGACTGCACTCTGCCATAACTACGGTGAAGGACACCGGTTCAAATCCTTTGTTTGGAGCCAATCGATAAAATGATGCAGGGCCTCTATTACATAGTCTCCATACACTGGCGAAGTGATGTAATAACCGGATTAACTACCATAGTGATAGGTGAAAACAATTTTTTGAATACATCGTGCTGCACTACAAGCAGGTTGTACTAATCACCTGTGTATGTCTGCAATCATAGTTTGAATACAATACCGGTCTTTTCAAATATACTAATCTTACAGGTGCAAGTGATCAGCATGATATGGTTCAATGCAGAGGTACCAGTGAATGTACCAATGCAGCACTGTATATTCAAAAATTGTTTCATCTATTGCTATGGTAGTTAATCCGAATATTACATCACTTCACTAGCGTATAGAGGTTGTGCATATGACGTATCATACCGTAAATATGGCGGACTTCTCAAATGCATTCAACAAAAGCATGATTGCAATCTACCGTGACAGTTCATCTCACACATATAACAAAAAATGCACTACGATCAAATAGGTTGATGATACCATTTGATTGATGGACTGCACTGCACCATGATTACGGTGAAGGACACCGGTTCAAATCCTTTGTTTGGAACCAATCAATAAAAACATGCAGAGCCTCTATAGGCTGCTGTGATGTACATGTAATTTTATTGTATTTTACAGAATATAACACACTGATTTGACAAACGTGTAGCCAAAGGTTTCTGATGGAATCAAAATCTTAATCTTTTTTTTTTAAATTAGGGAAATGGCTGTAGATCACAAAATGCTGAAGCGAAATGGATTTTTGACTCAAGTTACGTCTGATTAGGCCGCAAATATATTGTCAATAAACCACAGTAGATCACAATAGAAAACAAACTCAAAGAGCATTTCATTGGTTTATACAAATCTAGATGTGAAGGATAAATCGGAAGCCGGTAGAAATCCATAAACCAATTTCATTCCAGACAGCACTTGACAGTCTGCAAAAAATGCTAAATGTGCCATGTGTGATGTATCTAGCGCTTTTTTACGACATTAATTTTACATAAACACTTGATGATGAAATTGCTTTCTGCTGCGAAATCCATATTTCGCCTACCCTTATTCCCTTTTCAAATACGATAAATCAAAATAAAATACAATAGAAGAAAAATTATTTCCAGCACTTTAAGTGCTTTATTCATTTAATTGGTTTTGAGCAATAATGGAATTCAATGACATACATCACATTATTGCTTAATGTTGCCCTTTGTTATCTAACTGGGGAATAAATTGCTGCAAAAGAAACCCCTCGTTCCCATGGCAATTTCTTCAGTTCATTCAAGCAAACAATAGCTGGTAATTAAACAAAGCAATGAAGGACACAGTGATTGAAAAATTTGAGACATGCACGTCTATGCTCGGAATTGCATGTTATTGAAAAATTTAATGAGAAAGTAAGCAAAAATAGTGATGAAAATTGACTTTGGGTTACATATTCAACTTGCAGTATCGTTTAACTGCTCAAGTTGAAATCTATACACCCCCTATGGAAGACATGCCCTTAACCTCCGACACAGGGGGTGTAGATTTCAAATGGAGTCGCCCATTAAGAATTTACACTACCTGTATAAAAGATTAAGGTCATGTCTTCCATAGGGCATATGGATTTCAACTGGAATAGCCCAGTGGAATGAAATTATTTAGATGTGTGGATGTATAAAAGATATAAATGCTTGAATGGATTCTTCGGTGTCTAAATGATTAGGTGTCTCTCCACAGTAATGAGTTCAATATCAGAGAATATTACCGTCTCTGCCATTTGAAAACAAAATCAATCAAAATATTTGGTACTATGGGATCTGAAAAGCTTTTAAAGCCCTAATGTACGATTTCCTTTCAATTTTAAATTTGTTATTCTATACTCAAAATGCTGAAATAATACTAGTAATAATTGTCGGAAGGGTTTCTGTCCATTTTGAGCTGATATAACAAGTGAAAGAAACCCTGCTGGTTATTTTGGCCATCCAGTCATAATTCAGAATTATGACTTTATGTTGAACTTTGCTGTTTGACCTACAAGCTCATCAAATTTGGCTGATTCCATTTAGATGCAAGTTGGGACATGTGTAAACATTACAAATTTGGCAAAAAATCAGGTTTAAAAAAATTAATCAATTTCATATTATAAGATGGTACATTATGGCTGTAAAGGTTAAAATATTTGTTACAACAATGCACATCAAGTTAGAGGCACCAGGTCGATATTTTTGCTCACATTGCATATAGCCACTGTCAAGACATACAGACTGCAAATTAATCATTTTATTTTCACCCGGGTATATATGCTAAACATTTTTTTTTAAACCAGCACCCATTACCTGTACCCTTTAGCTCTGATTTAAGACCCCATTTGTTGAAATTGGTTCTGGAAGGAGCTAAATCCAAAGTTTAATATATTCTAACCAATGGAAAGTATGACTCTTGTTCTCTTCTTCAAGAATGTTTTGTGTACAAATCAATAGGGCATCCAATGGCACAATCTGTAACTTTTGCATCTTCCTTGGGATTTTGAATCACATTGTCTTTATTTCTTTACTGATTTCAATGAATGGGTATGAAATTTGAGCTAAAAGATGCAGCTATTGGCTGTCTTTATTTAGGATATACAGGAGTGAAAATAATTGGTTCCTTAATTTTTACAGTCTGTATTATACATCTCTGGTATCAGTAAGGATGTTCATTTTTACTTGATTAGTATTTATCTCTCCGATGCAAATACTCACTATCACATCTGATTCTTGTGTCACAATACAGAAAAATGGTAGAAGGTTGTCTACAGTCACAAGTGAGTGACACTAATTGTGACACGATCAAGGGAAATGAGTTGCATGTCGCTTATATTGATTTTGAGATATTGGCAAAGAAAGCGTTCAAATTCTTTTGTTTTTCATTTTTTTCAGCGATTGATAAATTGATGTAACTTCGCAAAGGAAAGTCATATCAACATGGAATTTTCTGTTTCGAAAAGCTCTAAATGTCATCTTTAGGAACCTATGTAAAACTCATTTTCGACCAGGGTCGACATGGCACTCATTCCCCTTGATCATGTCACAATTTTGTAAGTTCAGGTTAACCCAATGGGTTTCAACTGCATATGAAAAGTTTAAAAAAAATAATTTGATTAACAAATTTCAGAATTGCAAATTTTCATGACCATATTGGAATCACCATGAAAATTGCATTAAAATGAGTATAAACAAGCCTAGTATTGGTTCAGTGATTCTTGATATTTTGAGAAAATGTCTCAAAACTTGGACTTTTTATGTTGAAGCCTATGGCCAGCACGCAGCGCATTATTAATTGTGAACAGTAAGTTCAGATGAATCTGGCATTGTCTGTTCTGCTTAAATGTAACAAATTTGCTTGGTTTAGCACTAAGCATTCTCAAGTTAAGTGAATTTGTATGTATTCCAGTGCAGTATTACCAAGGGCATCCACCTTACATGAAGATACCAATAATTTTCAAATTTATCCCAGTATTGACTGATAGGCAGTACAACCCAGTATTGACACATGTTTGAAAGCATTTTATATTAGTTGACATTTTTATTTTACATTCATGGGAATTTTAAAATTTGGAATATTCTGCTCTGAAATTACAGAAATGTAAAAGTGTCAAGAGTGTTACAGTGTAAGTATAACAGACACCATTGCCTGTACATATATTAGGCTGTTCCTGTTGAAATTCATACACCCCCTGTGGAAGATATAATCTTAATCTTCCACACAAGGAGTGTGAATTTCAAATGGAGTTACCTGAATAGGTGACTCCATTTGATATCAACACCCCCTGTGTGGGATATTAAGGTCATGTCTTCCATAGGGGGTGTATGGATTTGAACTGGAACAGCCCACTGGTAATGTAATACAAATTTTGGGTGATACTGAATCCTGGCCGTCTCCATTGAACATGCATGAGGCTACATTTGGTAGCAAGTTAGTGTATTTTCAAAGTAAATAGACATATTTCTTTTCTGAAATTGAACACCCTCGCGTTTAAGAGTGTCAGGTTTTAAATAGTCTAGAGGAATTTTATGTGTCAAAATACACAGTGTTGTGAGATGGAATGGGCATATGTGGGAATTGCTGTCAAAACTCTATTATTAGATTCATGTTTTTTGTCACTCTTATTAAGTGCCAGTCAAAATATTAAAAATATTTTTTGATAAAAACCTTTTTGTCCTCAATCACAAGGTTTGCAGAACTGCAAATGCAAAGTTGAATTCTGCATCAATTTACTTTGCGCTAGCTAGTTTTATTAATATAGCTAGTTTTATTAAAAGGTTTTTACATTTTTTCAGACAATATATAAAAAAGTTGTCAAAAAGTATGTGCTTAGAAATGTAGAGAGTGCAAGTGGGTCACTTGTGTTGATTTAATAAAGTTTGTTGCAATGATGGAACAGTTTGCATGATTTGTGAGGTGAAATTGGTTCACGAAGCCATGACAGCTATAACATGCACATAGAAAGTTTGAATTTAGGATCTGTGGCAAATTGGTTCACAAAGCCATGACAGATATAACATACACATAGAAAGTTTACATTTTGGATCTATGGCAAATTGGTTCACTAAACCATGACAGCTATAACATGCACATAGAAAGTTTGAATTTAGGATCTGTGGCAAATTGGTTCACCAAGCCATGACAGATATAACATGCACATAGAAAGTTTGAATTTAGGATCTGTGGCAAATTGGTTCACGAAGCCATGACAGCTATAACATACACATAGAAAGTTTGAATTTAGGATCTATGGCAAATTGGTTCACTAAACCATGACAGATATAACATACACATAGAAAGTTTACATTTTGGATCTATGGGAAATTGGTTCACGAAGCCATGACAGATATAACATACACATAGAAAGTTTACATTTTGGATCTATGGCAAATTGGTTCACTAAGCCATGACAGATATAACATACACATAGAAAGTTTACATTTTGGATCTGTGGCAAATTGGTTCACTAAACCATGACAGATATAACATACACATAGAAAGTATACATTTTGGATCTATGGCAAATTGGTTCACTAAGCCATGACAGATATAACATACACATAGAAAATTTAAATTTAGGATCTGTGGCAAATTGGTTCACGGCCATGACAGATATAACATACACATAGAAAGTTAGAATTTAGGATCTGTGGCAAATTGGTTCACGAAGCCATGACAGCTATAACATACACATAGAAAGTTTGAATTTAGGATCTATGGCAAATTGGTTCACTAAACCATGACAGATATAACATACACATAGAAAGTTTACATTTTGGATCTATGGCAAATTGGTTCACTAAGCCATGACAGATATAACATACACATAGAAAGTTTACATTTTGGATCTGTGGCAAATTGCTTCACCAAGCCATGACAGCTATAACGTACACATAGAAAGTTTACATTTTGGATCTGTGGCAAATTGGTTCACGAAGCCATGACAGTTATAACATACACATAGAAAGTTTACATTTTGGATCTATGGCAAATTGGTTCACTAAACCATGACAGATATAACATACACATAGAAAGTTTACATTTTGGATCTATGGCAAATTGGTTCACTAAGCCATGACAGATATAACATACACATAGAAAGTTTACATTTTGGATCTGTGGCAAATTGGTTCACTAAACCATGACAGATATAACATACACATAGAAAGTATACATTTTGGATCTATGGCAAATTGGTTCACTAAGCCATGACAGATATAACCCAGCAAACACAAAAACGTTTTAAAAACGTTTTAAATAAGTTATATTTTGGCTTTTGGTTTAGGTAAAAACGTTTTAATAACATTAAAATGTCGGGTTATATAAAGGTCATGATAACGCTTTTAAAACGCTTTTGTATGAAAAACGACTTCAACAATATTTTGAAATGTTTTCAAAAATGTTATTGTAAACTATTTTTGCAAACATTTTTGCCAAATATTGTGTCAATACTTAAATAACATTATGTTGAAATATTTGAACCCAGCAAACACAGAAATGTTCTTAAAATGTTTTTTCAAAACCTTTTAATAACATTTAAATGTCGGGTTATATAAAGGTCATGCAAACATTTTTCGCAAAATATTTTTTCAACCCAAAAATAACATTATGTTTAGAAAGTTTTGTATCAAGTTTTCAAGAATGTTTTTGGAATGTTATTAAAACGTTTTTATACCATTTATATAACCCGACATTTAAACGTTTTCTGTAAAACATTTTTGTTTGCCGAGCAGTAGATTATCAAAAATGTTTTTTTAAGGTTATGAAAACGTTTTATACTCTTAATATACCCTTTATAAAACCCGACATTTAAACGTTTTCTGACAACCTTTTATAACCTTTTGCGAATGATGTCGAAAAGGTTTTGTGTTTGCTGGGAACATACACATAGAAAGTTTACATTTTGGATCTATGGCAAATTGGTTCACGAAGCCATGACAGCTATAACATACACATAGAAAGTTTACATTTTGGATCTATGGCAAATTGGTTCACTAAGCCATGACAGATATAACATACACATAGAAAGTTTACATTTTGGATCTATGGGAAATTGGTTCACGAAGCCATGACAGATATAACATACACATAGAAAGTTTACATTTTGGATCTATGGCAAATTGGTTCACTAAACCATGACAGATATAACATACACATAGGAAGTTTGAATTTAGGATCTGTGGCAAATTGGTTCACTAAACCATGACAGATATAACATACACATAGAAAGTTTACATTTTGGATCTATGGCAAATTGGTTCACTAAACCATGACAGATATAACATACACATAGAAAGTTTACATTTTGGATCTATGGCAAATTGGTTCACTAAACCATGACAGATATAACATACACATAGAAAGTTTACATTTTGGATCTATGGCAAATTGGTTCACCAAGCCATGACAGATATAACATACACATAGAAAGTTTGAATTTAGGATATGTGGCAAATTGCTTCACCAAGCCATGACAGCTATAACATACACATAGAAAGTTTACATTTTGGATCTGTGGCAAATTGCTTCACCAAGCCATGACAGCTATAACGTACACATAGAAAGTTTACATTTTGGATCTGTGGCAAATTGGTTCACGAAGCCATGACAGCTATAACATACACATAGAAAGTTTACATTTTGGATCTATGGCAAATTGGTTCACTAAGCCATGACAGATATAACATACACATAGAAAGTATACATTTTGGATCTATGGCAAATTGGTTCACGAAGCCATGACAGATATAACATACACATAGAAAGTTTACATTTAGGATCTATGGCAAATTGGTTCACGATGCCATGACAGATATAACATACCCAGCAAACACAAAAACGTTTTAAAAACGTTTTAAATAAGTTATATTTTGGCTTTTGGTTTAGATAAAAACGTTTTAATAACATTAAAATGTCGGGTTATATAAAGGTCATGAAAACGTTTTAAAACGTTTTGTATGAAAACACACTACAACAATATTTTTAAAATGTTTTCAAAAATGTTATTGTAAACTATTTTTGCAAACATTTTTTGCCAAATATTTTGTCAACACTTAAATAACATTATGTTAAAATATTTGCACCCTGCAAGCACAGAAATGTTCTTAAAATGTTTTTTTCAAAACGTTTTAATAACATTTAAATGTCGGGTTATATAAATGTCATGAAAACGTTTTTAAAACGTTATTGCAAATATTTTGGGCAAACAGTTTTCGCAAAACATTTTTTCAACCCCAAAATAACATACTGTTTAGAATGTTTTGTATCAAGTTTTCAAAAATGTTTTTGGAATGTTATTAAAACGTTTTTATTTTATACCCTTTATATAACCCGACATTTAAACGTTTTCTGTAAAACATTTTTGTTTGCTAAGCAGTAGATTATCTAAAAATGATTTTTAATGTTATGAGAACGTTTTATACCCTTAATATACCCTTTATATAACCCGACATTTAAACGTTTTCTGACAACCTTTTATAACCTTTTGCGAATGATGTCGAAAACGTTTTGTGTTTGCTGGGTACACATAGAAAGTTTACATTTTGGATCTATGGCAAATTGGTTCACGAAGCCATGACAGCTATAACATACACATAGAAAGTTTACATTTTGGATCTATGGCAAATTGCTTCACCAAGCCATGACAGATATAACATACACATAGAAAGTTAACATTTTGGATCTATGGCAAATTGGTTCACGAAGCCATGACAGATATAACATACACATAGAAAGTTTACATTTTGGATCTATGGCAAATTGGTTCACTAAACCATGACAGATATAACATACACATAGCGCCACTATAGTTACTGTGTGGTAATTATGTCACGACAATCATGCACTAACCTTGCCATGCAGAGCAACTTGCAGAATGGAGAATAGCAGGTAGCAACAGTAGCTAGAAGGAGCCTGTCTCCCAACAACACTATTGAAGCCTGTCAACTTGTACAGGGCTGAATCACAACTGGCGTGGCCACTTTTCTTCTTGATTTCTTCTTCCCTTGTCTTGTCTTGAGTTCATCATGGTGACCATGATAAAAGTTAATGAAGAACTAACGCGATAACAGTTCAGAATAGTTCATAACACGATGGAAACTTCCAATTATCAAATTCAAAAGTCAAAACTAACGCAATCAGCAGAACACAACTGTGTGTAAAGTACTGGAACACTTCAAAGGGTAAAATATTTACAAGATGACTCTCATACTCATAGAGTTCAAATAATTGCTGTGGACTGCTTTAATAATCCACCACAAAGTCCTGGAGGTGTGGTGGTGGCTTGCGGTGACGCTCAGAACGTCTGGGGCCATTGATTGCAAGACCGGTATCTGTTGGCGTTGAAGGAGGATCAGCATCTGCTAAAGTTGTTGAAGGACTATCTGCTGATACTATGGGAGGACTCTGGGAATGAAGCTCATGCATGTCTGTGCTAGACTCTGCAGGCTGAATGCTCTGCTCGCTGTTTATATCATTAGATGCAGGGGTAGAAAGCTCAAGTGGGATGAGAGGAGGAACCGGTGGCTGTGGACTCTTGTCCACAGGGTCATCATCATCGCTACCAGTACCATATGAATAAAGGCGACCTGGTCGAGGATGTGGTGTGTGCTCTTGCTGATATGGAACTGTGTAGCATTCAGACTTCTTAACGCGATATGAGGCATTCCTTAACTGTGAGCCTATGAACTTGCGCACATTACACCAGGTACTGTCAACTGAAGTAACCAAATACCGATTTCTGGCACGTGATTTATCATGGTCAGTTTTAAGGTACACAAGATCACCAACATCGATTGGTGAGGAAACGACAGGCTGTTTGTGGGGAGTCTTGAAATCGCTGTATGGGTGATTAGACTTGCGGAGCTGATGTTGTGACTGAATGAGCTGCTGGTCACAAATGGGGATTTGTTGATTGCTGAACTGATCACGTTGGTACCACATCTCTCGTGCAGAAAGACCACGTGACCTAATGCGGGCATTTAAGTTGGCAATGGCGATTGAAAGGGTGAGGTCCGTTATGGGGCCACCCAATGGGTCCAGGCGAATCAACTCATCTTCTAGTTCCCGAATAGCCTTCTCAGCAACTGGGTTTTTATTGACATTCTTGATGCGGCCTATCTCAATGGTCAGTCGGTGCTGTTTGAGGAGCTTGTCCTGAGCAAGGCGTACAAAGCCAGGGGCTGGATCTGTGCGAATAACAGCTGGGGGACCATCTAGTGGGCGCAGTTCAATGCACAAGCGAATTAAAGCATCCCGGAGAGTGTCATGACGTTCATTATCAATAATACAAGACGTGGTGAAAGATGTGGAGGTTTCACGGAGTACAAGGATGCACTGACGACTGCGTCGTATGACATCAGCAGCGAAGGATACACCAACAGTTTCTGGAGGGTCACCTGTCGACTGGGTCAGGAGTGACTGGGGTATGTTGCTGAGGGATGCACAATGGTGACAGCCTGATGTGACTTGGTCAATGGTTTTATCCAGATCCAGGGCATAAAAGTGGCGCTGTGTGACTGAGCCGAAGTTGGTGTCGTGTGGGATGATCAAGTTGAATATGAAGTGCTGTTAATAAGCCACTGAGAACTTGGCGGGGACAATGATGCACTCACGCCGTAGGGTGACAATGGCTGATCACGGTGAACAACTAGTAAACCATCCTTGGCGACTGAAGCTACCTGAAGATATCGTTTAACATCTTTCACATTGGTTGCTTTCTTAGACGGTCTTGTGCCCTGTGTGAGATGTGCATGACATCGTCGCATATCGGAGCACTCCTGCTGGATACTTGTCCAGGCTCGTCTACTGGTAAACGGGAGGCGGGCATGCCCAGTCATAATGTCTTGGGTAGATATACGGAGAACTGTGGATTCTTCCTCTCGTTTCACAAAGTTACAGATCTGACACACTGGTTCGGTGCAATCAGGGGCATTGCGGCTTGCAAAATCGGAGGGAATGTTGGCAGACCCAGCAAGGTGGCGTACAGATGCTTGATAGCGACTGACGGTAGACAGAAAGGTTGAAACCCGTGGGCTTGTGGAGAATTCTCCACGACAAAGCTTCCCGTCGGCTTGAACACATGGTTTGCTGTCTGTGAGGATACACGCATGGTGATGAGACTGAATGAGCAAAGGGCTGAAGTGCTTGGTAGAGGCTGCTATTGAAAGGGCTTCAACTTCACAGGGTAGCCATGTAGGTTGACGACCACGAAGCTTGGCACTGAAGAATCCAGCGAGGAGTGGTTTATCATTGCGAGTAACATACAGAGTTGATCCAATACTGTGTTTCTTGACAGAACCATCTGTAACAATCCACAATTGGTCATCTGGGCGTGGAAGGGTGATGGTATGGGATGAGGTGAGAGCTGTCTGGGCAGTTCTGAAAGCTGTATTGAGTTCATCTGTCCATGGTATCTTGTCCTTTGACTGGAGACCAGCGATGGCATTATCAAGTGGGCTGAGGAGCTGGGTACAGTTGGGGATCACACGAGCCAGTACTTTAAAAGCACCTATGAAGGATCGAACACCACGTACATTGCTTGGAGTGGAACATGTGCTGAGGGTCGCCACTTTGTGGGGACTAGCCCGAGAGTGCCACTGGACCATATCCACCCCAGGATCATCGTACTTTTAGGACAAATGATAGTCTTGGAGGCAGAAAGACGGAGGCTGCATTTGTACAGGGCATGGAGTACTAACCGCCAGTTATGGAGTAGCTCTTCGACTGTGTTGCCTCCACAGTACAGGTCGTCGGCGAGCTTGGTAACAACTCCCTTTTCAAGAAGATCACCAAGTACCACGACACATGAGCTCTTCCAGTGCCGCTTCCAACCAGGCATTCCCATAGCTGATCTGGTGTACACACGTATTCCACGGTAGGGTGTAGCTACCCCGCAGTACTTCATTGATGCCCGTGACAAAGGGATCTGATAGAATGCACTTGTGAGGTCAGTTGCAATGAGATACCTCCATCTCGCAATGTTGCGGAGAGTAGAGTCGACGTCTGGCATGAGAGATGGCTGCGGCTTGCTATAACAGCCAACCTCTGCAAAAGCGGTTACCAGCCGAAAACCGCCGCTGGGTTTCTTTATTAAGAATGAGGGGTTGAGGTACTCCACCGTTACGCCGATGTCCTCTGGACGAGCGAACACACCTTGTTTCTCCAGGTCGTCAAATTTGTGTTGGAGTGCTTGGAGCTTGTCCGGTGCATACTGTGGGAGTCTACCCTTTCGCTGTGGTGGCTGGACCGGCCCCATATTGACAACAGCTTTGAAGGGACCTGCTGAGCCATTGTAGCCAGGAAATAAAGGATTGAAGACCTCATCATACTCCTCTAAAAGGGTGCGGAACTTCATCTGATCTTCGAACTGAGTGTGTTGTCCGGATCCACCGAGACAGATACAGAAAAGGGCTGAGTTGGTTGGATCTTTGTAGCACCACTTTGTCTTACAGGTAGGGTTTCTCTGGCTTCTGGGATGTAAACGGAACGGATTTGACCAAAGTGTTCTTGCCGTTTGAGGGTTAGGGGCTCATTGGTGAGATTAGGGACACGGATTTTCCCTGCAATGCTTTGCACTATAGTAGGATTGGGCCATATCCGGTTTGCTGCGAGGGTCTTGGCAATGTGGGTGTCGGTGCGTGGCTCCAGGGCATAGGTACCGTCATGAGGTGACACTTCTTGTGGTAGCTCAATCTCAACAAAGTCGCCTGGCCAAATGGTTGTGGTTCCTGAAGGGGCTCAGTAACACATGGGCACGCCGCACACTCTGGTGATTAGGCTTGTCAGTAGTGAGCCGAGATCCATATAACCATGTAGTTCCATCGGCGAGAATGATCTCGTGTTTAGCAGGTCTGATTGTGATGTCATTAACCTCCATGAAAGGAATGCCAGCCAATACATCAACATCTAAGTTCTCAACTACCAAACCCTCAAAATGGAAGTCATGTCCATCCCGAGTGAAGGTCACGGTAGTTTCACCAACAACAGTTAACGGTGACGAGCCATCTGCTTGGTGTGCTGATTGAGTGCTTTTACGAATGTTGGCGTTCAAGGATTTTGTTGTACTTTCACGAATGAGGTTTCCTTCTGCTCCACTATCAAGAGTAACTCTGACTGAATGATGCTTGTGGAAGGCATTAAAGTATGGCGACTGGCGAACTTGGACACGATGTGTAGTTGGTATTTCTGAGAGTGGTTGATCTTGGATGTTTTGTTCCACGTCGCACATGTGACATCAGAGGCTTCTTCTTCATCATCATCTTCAAAAATGTTGGCTACTTGGCGGGCACGTAAGATAAACTTTTTATCTTTGTCAGGTAGATAAGAGCACTCGCTAAGGAAGTGTTGGTACTCCGACCGTCCAACCTGTTTGCATATGGGGCATGTCTTAGTTGGTCTTGGTCGTTGGGGTGCTGTGCGTGATCTTCCGCCAAAGGCGCCCTGGCGGGAAACTGTTGAGGACGGGTACTGTAGCACGCATTGATCTTGCATTCTCTGATGTCTGTAATTCGTCAAGAAGGGAGTCCAGGGCTTGAGATATCTCTGGTTTGATTGAGGCCAAAGTTCTTGAACGGAGTTCGCACCGTATCGTTGTTTCACCAAACGAGGTAGATCATTGTGGATTAAACGTAGCCATGTAAGCACGATAAAGTTCTCCAAGGATGGGGTAAGCTCTTCATCCTCGTCAATAGCCTGACCATGGTGTGTTATCCCTCCATCTGGTACAAGTAGGTTGTCCTCCACAAAGGCCATGAGCCGCTGATAGAGATCTTCATGACGCTCATTTGGTTCTAGCTGTATGGTGCTGAAGTCAAGAAAGTGACCCCGGTGCTTTGAAAACCGTAGTGCAATCTAATTGTCTGCCAAATATTGTTTAATGATTTGGAGTTTTTGATGATGGTGTTACGCGCGATGATTGGGCAATAATTAGCGATTTGTCCTAGCATGAGATCCAGGGTGGCACACTTCTGTTGCGCTGTTTTCCGTAACGGTGCGTCCCCTTACCAAAGTGTCAGGCCTGAATTAAACCTGAATTCAGCTAGAAATCAGGCCTGAAATAATGACTGAATTCAGGCCTGATTCTAACCTGAAAAAGGGCCGAAATATTTAAATGAGATAAGCCAGAAATATTAATTTCAGGCCTGAAATTTTAGCCAGAAAAATTTAACCAGAAATAATAAGCCAGAATTTTAGCTAGAATTATTAAACAGAATTATTAGGCAGAAATATTAACCAGATATGAAATCAGGCCTGATTCTAACCTGAAAAAGGGCCGAAATATTTAAATGAGATTAGCCAGAAATGTTACGGCTGAAATTTTAGCCAGAAAGATTTATACAGAAAAAATTAGCCAGAATTTTAGCTAGAATTATTAAACAGAATATTAGCCAGAAATATTAACCAGAAATGAAATCAGGCCTGATTCTAACCTGAAAAAGGGCCGAAATATTTAAATGAGATAAGCCAGAAATTTTAATGTCAGGCCTGAAATTTTATCCAGAACAAATTAGCCAGAATTTTAACTAGAATTATTAAACAGAATATTAGCCAGAAATATTAACCAGACTTCACACTTCTCTACTTTAGCCTCATGCATGATATAGATTGAAATTCCCCCAATTGCCATGATCGGAATGCACCAGTGGCATAGCGTCATAGGGGCACGGGGGCACATGCCCCCCAATCGATTGCAAAATTTAGAAAATCCCATAGGAAAATTGCCAAAAAACAGCTTGTGCCCCCAATCAGACCCGGTGCCCCCAATCATGGTCGGTACCACCCTCCCCCCCAATCGGATGACCCATGCTACGCCACTGGAATACACCCAGGTGAAAAGTGTTACTGATGTTCTTGGGGTGTTATGAAGTGGGGAAGGGATATTTGGAGAGTTCAAATATGGTGAGTTGTCATTTGGAGAGTTCCAATATGGTGAGTTGTCAATTGGAGAGTTCAACTATGGTGAGTTGTCATTTGGAGAGTTCCAAAGTGGCGATTTGTCACCTTGAGCATATTGGAAGTTTTGTTTGTAAAGTTGGGATGTGGTGTGCTATGTCAATGTAATGGGAAGGTTTCTATTTTGAAGTGGGGAGGGTACCGGGGGAGGGTAATTTAGAGAGTTCAAATATGTATAGCTACCTTTAGCATATTGGAAGAGTTTATGTTTACAAACCACATCCTAACATTACTACACAACTCTCCCAATATGCAGAAGGTGACAACTCTCCAAATGACCCTCCCCCCCACTTTAAAGTACAAACATCCCCAAGGCATCAACATGACATATACCACATTGCAACCTTTACAAAATATAACTCCCGGATATAACTCTTTCAATTCGGTGTAGTGTATGTGATAACTTAGTGCACATCCTGGTGCATTGAACTCTCCAAATTACCTTCCTCCCATTTCAAAGTATATACAAACACTCCCAATTTATGCATCAACAGAACACACCACACCCCAAGTTCAAAGCACTTCAAATTTGGTGAAGGTGAAAACTCACCACATTTAAACTCTACAATGTCCCTCCCCCACTTCAAAGTAGAAACATCCCCAATACATCAACATTGCCCAAAAATCATCCCAACTTTAAAACCAATACAAACGTACCACTATGATGTGACAACCTTATTTGAACTCTCCCAATGACAACTCACCATATTTGAACTCTCTAAATAACCCTCCCCACTTCAAAGTAAAACCTCCCCAAGACATCAGCACAACACCCCAACAACATTCAGTAACACATTTCACCTGGGTCAGTCAGCATCAACCCACATAATTATTACAAATAAATGATACGTATGCATAATACATGCATGTCTGCTGAATTCAACAACCTTTATAGGCAATGTTTCCTGGGGGAAAAGAACAACAAAATATAGACTTTGAAAGTTACGAACAGCTGATCTTCCTTCCACAGACATAATTGGTATGCTCCCCATCAACTAGACACTGTTAAAAGACCCTAAAATACCCTTTAAACTGTTAATTTTTCAAAATTTGTGGCAGTTTCTGAGCCTATACAGTATCTGCTTCCTTACAGTTGGTGACCTATGACCTAATATCATGTGACCATAATTAGCCTGAAAAATAATTAGCCAGAATACCAAATCTGGCTAATATATAGCCATATTTTTGATTCTGGTTAATGTTTTAACCAGAATACAAAATCTGGCTAAATATCTTAGCCAGAAAACTTTTCAAGTTAAGACTTTAGCCTGAAATTGGATTCAGGTTATGAATTCCGTTTATTAAATAACCAGAATTGATATTCTGGTTAATTTGTTAACCAGAAATTGATATTCTGGTTAATTTACTGGTCTTAGAATAATTTCTGTTTAGATTCAGGCTAAATTAACCAGAATGTTTGGTAAGGGGATCAACATCTTCTCCATCATCTATCATGCCACGTTGGGGGGCTGTTTTAGTCTTGTTGCCCCACTGTAGTCCTTCAGTAAGGTAAGGGGTGAAGTTTTGATCTAGGGACAATGTGTACAGTAAGTTCTGTTTCCAATTCTCAAAAGAGTTTACTGTCTCACTCTTCGTGAGACTCCACTGTTTGGGGGCACGATTAGTAGCCATATTGTAAGACTGGTGAGGGCTCTGCAATAAACCAAGGCAGTGTTATGACAGTTCAATACTAACTGACTGATTGTCCACTGGGAAGTGTGTGACTTGACATGTGATGTAAGCTTAACTGTAGAAAGTATGCTTAAGCTTAAATTTAGGTAAGCTTAAATTCAGATAGTTCCAGACAGTGTCACAGGGTGCTAGGATGCAGTAGAGTAGGTTTCACAGGTGCGTGGAATCCTTTTCCAGTGCTGCCACCACGCCACTATAGTTACTGTGTGGTAATTATGTCACGACAATCATGCACTAACCTTGCCATGCAGAGCAACTTGCAGAATGGAGAATAGCAGGTAGCAACAGTAGCTAGAAGGAGCCTGTCTCCCAACAACACTATTGAAGCCTGTCAACTTGTACAGGGCTGAATCACAACTGGCGTAGGAAGTTTGAATTTAGGATCTGTGGCAAATTGGTTCACCAAGCCGTAACAGCTATAACATACACATAGAAAGTTTGACAGGAGTTCTGACTGAGGGGGGGGCATTTTCCCCATTCCCTTTTGGGCCACCACTGATTTCCAATCAATTTGAAAATTTAGAAAATCCCATAGGAAAATTGCCGAAAAATGGTTTGTTATATATTATGGTTGGTGCCCTCTAGGATAACTCACACCATGCCACTGAATGGATTACCAGTATCAATGCATCAGCAGAACTAAAATGACATGTCATTTTGTTGGATGAGCTACATGCTATCTACTGAAGATAGCAAAATTAAAATCAATTGATGATACACAGCAATATTGGTAACATTGAAATCTTCTACATATCATTAGTACTGCCACTTGAACAGGTAGGCCCTACATAGTAGTATAAGGACTATCTAAATTTAAACTACCAATTAAACTTGCTCAATGAAATAACACAAATTGCTATAGAGCTATAATAAGATTTATTTGTTAATTGAAGGGCATCATGAAAAATATAAACATTTTGCCTTTGGAACTGAGGAATAGCCTGAGGAAAAAAATAATTTCTAAAAATCGAACAGGGCCAACAGGCTAAAACAGGATGACCAATAACAAAAGTGCAAATTACAATCTGTGCAAATATGGTCGGGTTATATAAAGGTCATGAAAACGTTTTTAAAACGTTATTGAAAATATTTTGGGCAAACATTTTCTGCAAAATATTTTTTCAACCCCAAAATAACATTCTGTTTAGAATGTTTTGTATCAAGTTTTCAAGAATGTTTTTGAAATGTTATTAAAACGCTTTTTATACCCTTTATATAACCCGACATTTAAACGCTTTTCTGTAAAACATTTTTGTTTGCTGAGCAGTAGATTATCAAAAATGTTTTTTAAGGTTATGAAAATGTTTTATACTCTTAATATACCCTACATTTAAACATTTTCTATCAACCTTTTATAACCTTTTGCGAATGATGTCGAAAACGTTTTGTGTTTGCTGGGTTACTAATATTTAAGCTGACGGCGCGGAGGTCCACTGTCGAACATTAATAATCGCGTTCAGCTTTTGCGATTTTGTAAATAAATAAAAATGATTGGAACGCATGTATGGCATTTATTCAGAGGATGATTTAAGCACTTCCCAGCAAGTCTTGCGGTTAGCACAGCTGTGTGAGTGAACATGACACCACTGCCCGCCCACTGCATACACACGTGCATGGTTAAATTTGAATTTGGACAGATATATTTACAATAAAAACACCTTCCAAAAGTTGGTCGATTTCACATTTTATGTTATCTACAGAAGGTGTGAATTATCCTTCATGCATACATCACTTTAGATCTGAAATCGACCAATATAATGACGACACACGGGCAATTCTAAAACAACATCTTTTGCACAGAATTCAATGGGATTTGAAAAGTAAAGTGGCAGTTGAAACTCTAGTGATAACACTTTTACAGTGCATGATGGGGCTTCCTTAAATCATCCTCTGGCATTTATTCATGAGATTATGAATATTGTTCATTCACACCAATTTGATATGATTCTGATGCATTTTTATATTATTCAATCAATCAATCAATCATTCAATAAAAATAAAGACAGAAAGAAGCAAAATGTAAATATATATAATGAATAAATGAATGGACAAAATGACACAATAAATAAAATTTGTAAATAAATATATCCAGACAGTCAAACAGATAGATACCCCAGCACAAATTACATAGAAAAGAAACAAGCAAATTTTTTTATAAGAACAAGTTTATAAGAAATTAGTTCATAGGCATGCAACAGGTGTTTAGACTTGTCTGGTTTGTAATAATGTTTATGTACCTTGCAGTATTGACAGGAATGTTACTCATGTAACTTGTACAGCTCAACTTACCGTACTTTGCCTAACCAGACAGTCCATGCCAAAATTGTTACTACACCTTTACATTTCATCGAATCTCTTTTTGATGTCTGTCATTTTGAACATCATACTTGAAAGATGTATGCTATGTAGAAACTTTATTTTGCAATTTCGTAATTTGCATATTATTAGCATATTTGCAAGAAAAAACATGAAAATCAATAAATACCTATATTTTTCACAATTTCAATATTTTATTAGAAATTAAGCATGTAGGCCGTTTGTTATGACTTGATGATTGAAACTGTTAGACAGATTTTGATATTTTTGCTTATTTTTCCTTTTTTGCCCCAAAATGTGTAAAAATCACAATTTTTGGATGACCTATATTTTCTTTGAATATTTATCAAATTTCTTAATTTAGGTATAATACAGTGCAGAAAAAGATGTCAAAAAATCTGTTAAAACAGATTTCCAATAAATTGTTCCATTTTCATTTTTGGGTTAAATACTCAATTTTCATGCGCGGGATATTTGAAACATAAAATGAAAATAATAATAATAATAATAATAATTTATTCTTATATAGCGCATTACATCAAAGACCACAAGGCGCTTTACAATTAAAACATGTGTACGTAAAAAACAAAATTGAATTATAAATATACATCATTACGAAATAAGAAACAAATGAAATAGGCACACGATGAACATTGCACAAAAGGGATTGCACAGAAAAAATGCATGCAAAATGAGCAGAGAAACAACTAAGTGAAATGTTCAAAGTGACGGCATAAGCAATAAAGCAAAATAAGTTTAACCAAACAACAATTTTGTATAAACAACGGCAATATACTGCAAACAGATTAATATCAGAGATGAAATTAGAATCATAAAAACACATATTTTTTTAAACGCCAAGCTGTACACTACATTGATAACACGTGAGTAGAAAACAACAAAAAATGAAAATGAAGTATACAGCGAAGCAATTAAACACATGATCAATTCAATGCAATATCAAAAATGGCAAAACACAAAATCAAGTTGAATATGAAAAATTCCAAACAAATGGATACTTTTAACGCAAAACAATACCAAAAGTGGCGAAGCAAACATATTTACACCAGGTATAATACTCAAATGAACAGAGCAATCACCATGATCACGAGAACAACCAAGAAAATAACTTGAGTTATACGAGGTGTATAGGCAAAATATTATGCGAAACATATTGCACACTTTTTTAAACATAATTAATAACCAAAATTGCACAATTATTAATAATACAATAATATCAAAATATCAACAAACAATAGCAAAGTGGCGAAGCAAACATATCTACACCAGGTATAATGCTCAAATGAAAAGAGCAAGACACATCACGAGAGCAACCAAGAAAAAATAACTTATACGAGGTGTAGACAAAATATTATGCTAAACATATTGCACATTTATTTATTTTTTTAAAAACATAATTGATAACAAAAATTTCATAATAATTAATAATGCAATAATATCAAAATATCAACAAACAATAGCAAAGTGGCGAAGCAAACATATCTACACCAGGTCCATTGCACTTTTTCCTCCAGATGTACTATAATATCAAGGTTACGGATATATTATAATCCCTTCTTATCTTCACTGATCCATCAGATACCTATTGTTATGAATGATCAATGAAAAGGTTCAGAACTGGGCTACTAATGGTAGGGATGACCACTATCAATACAGTTTCCACTAGAACGATTTTTCATTTACTGTGTGCGTGCACTCACACACGTATTGTCTATGGAGAAACTGATCGATACAAGAAATCCCAGGCCTGTTAAATGGCGTACATACTTGTTTTGATCAAAATATAGGCCTATATCAGGGCGTTTCAAGAAATTCCTGATTCCACCAGAAAACATTAACCAAACTTTTTTCTGTTTGGTCAGTAAATAGAGAGGACCTTCCTTCATGAAGAGATCAACTTTTGTTGATGAAAAATTTAATGAGATGAGAACTACAACAGGTTGAAGTGACACCATTCCGTGCATCATGTGTTCAAACACAATTATCTCCGAATTTGGAGTGAATCAGACAAGCAAACTTACATACTCATAAAATGTAACTATTTTTGAAGACAAAATGTGCAGGATGTTAAGAAATTTAAAATGTTTAAGCCTACATGCGCCCATCTCAAATCATTCACTTCCCGTGCACTTCTCACTACCATGTCCATTTCATATGCTATCCATCGGGCTATCCATGATGGCTTCCATGCACACACAGTGTATTGCTCAATGTAGTAAAGATAACCTTTGAGTTGGAGCAAATTTCTCAAAATTGGTAGTGATTAATGTTACCAAACTTATGCCATGATGAAATATAATAATTTTTGAAGATAAAATGTGCTGACCTTAAAAGATTGAACAATGTTTAAGACTACCGCCATTCATGTGAAATAATGCACTTATTGTTCATCTCCTCTATGGAGATATTTTCCATGGCGGCCATCTATGATCATGCTTGAGGTTTCACCAAACAAACCATGGGTTTTGAGGTCTTATATTTTTGTTGTATGTCAACAAAATCGATTAAATTTTCAGGATGATCTTATTATTTCATGTTGTTATAAGCAAATATAATGTTCCAGATAACGCTAGTTAATAAATACATTAAGAAAAAGTACCTTAAAGTTGCACTTTCTGTTAGTATTCCTTTTGGACTTTAACTTTTTAACATGTTCTAGCAGCCCTATATAAAACCGTGACACTCGAAAGGCCATATCTCTGGAATAAAACGTCCGATTAAGATTATTTAAACGCCAAAATGTTTCTTTCATCAATTCCCAGCCAATAAGTTAGGTCTGAATCAATTTAAAAGTACTTCAATTTTTAGTGGACATGCCTACTACTGGTCTTGTCAAGTATCTATAGTTATTTTCATGACTGTGTCAACTCAAAAATCATGCAAGGTCGAATGTAGGAAAAGTATGATCAGTTGAGCTGTACCTATTTTCCTGGGTCACTGACCTGAACTTGTTTTCAACTTGACAAACAACTTGCAACAAGGATACAGGAATGTAACTTATACCTGTTTCCTGCATGGGTCAACGACCTCAACATGTTTTCAAAATATGACAAACAATTTGCAACTAGGATACAAGAATGTTAGGAATGTAACTTGTACCTGTTTTCTACATGGGTCACCGACCTCAACATGTTTTCAACTTGACAAACAACTTGCAACTAGGATACAAGAATGTCAGGAATGTAACTTGCACCTGTTTTCTGCATAGGCCTAGATCACTGACCTGAACATGTTTGCAACTTGACAAACAACTTGCAGCAAGGATACATGAATGTCAGGAATGTAACTTGCACCTGTTTTCTGCATAGGTCACTGACCTGAACATGTTTGCAACTTGACAAACAACTTGCAGCAAGGATACATGAATGTAACTTGCACCTGTTTTTCTGTATGGGTCACTGACCTGAACATGTTTACAACTAAAATGCAACAAGGGTACAGGAATAGGTTACTGACCTGAACTGTTGGTGGGATGTCAGTGACCTATAGTATAGTAAGAATAGGAGGGTCTTGATAAATAAGTGATACCTGATTGGTTGAAAGTTTGCAAGCATGCAAAATGTCAGGTCACTGCTTTGTAGATGGATGAAGGGCATGGGTATACTTAATATGTGTGGATAAGATTAGCACTTGGTGAATGACATGGAATTTGTGCTGGGATAGGATGGGAGGGGATTATGTAAGATGCTAGGTATTTTGTTAGTAGAATCTGAATGACATTCTGATACAAGACTTCCTGTGTGTGTTGAACATACTGAAGTTTTTGTCTTCCATGGAAAGAGGATTTTATGTTGGATTTAATAATATTTCTCCTGCCATGCATTTTGATGATGTTGACACATATTTGGAACAATACTGTAGTGGATTTGTGTGGCTATAACAAGACTGGGCACTTTACACTGTGAACGAGAACATGTAAGTAAAAATATAAATCTGAATAAAAACCTTAAGAAAATAAGCACAATGTAGTTTTACTGAAGATTTGCTTTCAGTTTGAAGTGTATGTAGGTGGAACCAATATATAGCAAGTATATGATGTCATATGCTGTAGTTGAATGTGCGGGCCTAGTACCAGGGCTGTCAACTTTTTGGAATTGCATGGCCAGAGATAATGTTGAGGGGCCTACTGGGACGGAAATATTGTTTGCCGACTAAATGGTTACTAATCCTTTTTTGCAGTGGTGCTCAAAAATCTGAAAAGTAGGGTGGTGGGTGCATGGTGGTGGTGGGAGTAGGTATTGGTAAAATTTGGATGGATGGGTAAGATTTTACTTTGAGAAATTATACACTACATGTTGTGTTCACTAACCTCACTTCAGGTGAGTGCGCATATGTATTTTTATTTATTTATTTATTGCATCATATTTACCCAGGGTAGCCCGATCAGCTAAAATGCTGTTCTTACACGGGGCCCAGCATAACATTAAAAACCATACAGACATACGGGCCATATTCTACAAAAAACAGGACCACTAGTCATTTTAGCGTTCTTTGGTCTTGGAAATCTTTCTACAAATATATATTCTTTCCACATGTGTAGAAGGGTGATTAGTCCATAAGCTGGTGACACAACTGCATAAAGACACTGCTTTGATCTGCCAGAGCAAAATCCAGCATGGTGTTGCTCTCAACTTGAGACGAGACAGACTATAACGCAAATGCCAATGTCCAGCCTAGTATTGACAATATCTATCAGATCTTGGTAATGAAACCAATATACTTTGTTTGGTAGTAATAAGATATGTGAGCTTACACATTACAAAAATGAAGTTACACTTCTTACAAGAGCTTACCAGTTAGATGAAATATACAGCATAGAGGCACAATAAACAGTACATGTAGGGGCATCATGCACAGACCGGGGGGTATTCACATACATAAGTAGTACCCATGGTTGTTATAGCATCTCAAAATTCGACCCTAAATGGCTTAATCAGGGGTTGCAAATTTCACCCCTTATTGGCGTAAGATATTTCAAATTTTACCCCCTAAATGGCGTAAGACACTAATACGGACCCCTAAATGGCGTAGGCCTAATGTGTAATTTACTGTATGACAATTTTCTCACTTAATATCAGTATGCCTACTTATAAAGAGAATAAACTAGAACAGCACATATTCATTTTCTTTATTTTGGTTCATTACTTGTGTACCTGAGTAGGCTAACCATCTCCAGAACCATCTCTGCAAATAAGTGACCCTTAACATCGAAGATGGGTTGAAATGACAACCCTAAATGTCGCAGATTATCATTAAAAGGTACCCCTTTTCCTAAAGATGGCATCTACTCCATCAGGTAAAAATGGGACCCTTATTATTTGTGACGAGCATGCGTACCAAATAATATCCCAAGTGAACCCCGGCATCACAAAGCTCCAGAATACACTAATGCAAATGCCAATGTCCAATGATATCTGTTATATCTGGTTTCATTTGTACTTGACAATGAAACCAATACTTACTTAGTATGGTAGTAATAAGATCTGTATTCTTACACATTACAATAATTAAGTTACAAGAGTTATAGTGTGTCTCGTCTCAAGTTGAGAGTAACGTCATGTTTGATTTCACAGTGGCAGATTCAAAGCAATGTGTTTATCCGGTTGTGTCGCCAGTATATGGAAAAATCACGCTTCTATGTGTGTGCATACACCCCACTGGATTAGGTTAGCACATAGAATTTGAATCTGTCACTGCCAAACCCAACATGGCGTTACTCTCAAGTTAAGACGAGACAGACAGTAGATTATATAGCATGGGGCACAGCAAAAAGGTACGGGCATCATTTTTATAGTTGGAATGTGGGAGTCAGCTGTGTTTTTTATTCTGTCGCAATTTGGTCTGGTTCTTATGATTTTAGGGTCAGGATTAGACATTTGAAGGGTTAGTGTTAGGTTAGGGTCTGGTTTTAGGATACAAAAATCAAGCTGTTTGAGACAACCTGTGTTACCATCTTTCTCTTTTATTATTTCTTCTTTAACCTGGGACAAACAATCAGTGATTAACACTGTTCTCCATTGCTGCCCAGGATACAAAACAGATAAACAACATATTTAAAAATGCACATGAAAGGTATAAAATTATTACCATATACACATTACTAGCTACGAGAAATTAAAATAACACGAGATTATTACCATACATAAAAAAATGATGCATAAAAGAGTAAGAAATTTAATTAAGAAAGGGCATAAGCCCAAATATCGCAAGGACTTGCCCAATGGTGCACATAGGCTCCCCCGCCATGAGATCAAATTCATGCACAGACAGAAAGCCGGCACCCCCAAAAATCCCAGCAAAATTAAGGGGCTGTGCCCTCAACTGCTAGTGGGACCTCCACCGGAGGGCACTCCCAACCCGCACTCAAAATCCAGATTGTCAAGTAAGCCTATACCGGTACATGTATAAGTCACTAGGCAAAACCTTAGGCTTTTGTCTAACACACGCGTCACGTCACGTCACGTCACGTCACGTTGAAATGTTATCAAAAGTTCATAATAAATTATTAACTCCACAATTACCCTTATCTCCCTACGTGATAAATAGTCCGTGAAATAGTCCATGGAATTCCAGCTTTTCATCAATGCCGCAAAGCACAGCAAAGCTTCAATGAATAAAATAATCGGGAAATGTTTCATGTATGGAAAGAGGAAAATGATTTTGAAACTAACAAATGTTTTGGTAAAAGTAACAGACATTTTGGAAGTTCACATTTACTTCGTTCTCCATGTTTTATGTGTAAACCGATTTTCATTGTGAAGATCGTCAGCGTGCCCCCTGCGCTGGCTGCCAAATTAAGAGTAAAATCAGGATGTGGTTGTGATTGTGTTTCAAAGTTTTGATATATTTTTTTCCATTTCAAATTATGAGTACAAGATGCGATTTTGTGCTAAACTCTCAAAAAGTTCGGTGTTTTCATGTCATAAATTTTGTACAAGTTTTCTTTTTAAAAATGCATTCAAAAATAGCGGGTGCTCTGTATTTTTGCATGGACCATAAAATGGCATTTTTCAAAACATTTGCTCCAGACATGTTGACTGCATGTACATGTTTGAACATGTTTGCTCAATGCTCACCCTCGGTACATGTACGCCTTTTATCTTGTGCCGCTTCCGCAGTACCTGCGTGTCGTCATTACACAAAGACTTTTGATACATGCATGTTTACAGTCAGCGCGTCTCAAGTATGGTACAGCCACCACTTCAGCGTACACATCAGCTTGTTTATAAATTTCTGATTGACGAAACAAATCCCTTGTGTTGTCGTGGTAAAGTAATTGTTTTTATTATAGCGAACATTTGCAGTAAAGCTAGCTTTGAGATGGTGTATTTTATCATGATCGCCGATTTATTTAACCATGCGACACATGTGCATAATACAAGCGTGGCGCCGCGAGTGTTTGTTTAGAAAGCAAAAGTAGGCCTACATGTTGATTTTTGTGATGAATATTTTTTTGTGTATTTCAAAAATTTTCAAAGTTGACATTACATGCTTTAGAAAATGTTCCATTTCACAACTGGGTATCTTGCTTGCCTTCACTGGTTGACAAGAATCCCTTTTGCTCATTCATTGTTGCTAGTGTAGACTGTGTAGTAGATTTAATGACCTAAATTCAAAAATATTGTTTCCCTTTCAAAACCAAACCATTTTTGGGGTGGGCGCATGCATGTTTAGGCATTCTTCTGGTAAATTTTTTTTCCATGCATGGCTCTCATGTTTAAGCAGTATATGTTTGAGTACTTCATGTTTTCCTCGGACTGATCACCCAAGGAACACGTGTTCACCCTCTCAGGTTCCATGGACTATTTCACGGACTATTTATCACGTAGGGAGATAAGGGTAATTGTGGAGTTAATAATTTATTATGAACTTTTGATAACATTTCAACGTGACGCGACGTGACGCGACGTGACGCGACGTGACGCGACGTGACGCGACGTGACGTGACGTGACGTGACGTGAGTGTTAGACAAAAGCCAAACCTTACGGTTGGTAATCAGGAAAATGAAGAAATATTATTACAAATGACTATAATGTTCTTGAAGACATTTGTGTTTTGGGTTTTTATAGGGTGGAAAACTGTGTGGAGGAGCTGCCTGGCTGGGGGCATGTACACCACCACTGGGTATCACCTGATTATACACCATGGGTCTCTAAACAGTACTGTTATTTTCTCTAATGTTACCTTTAGTTGCAGCGAAAAAGATTAATTTTACCTGCACAGCTTAGTAGTGATTTAATTCTCAGTGAGGTCCAACTTCCTTCCTTCCATGGGATGGGAAACTCAAATTGACTGTGCAAGCAACCTAATCTCTATTTCTTCAATTTCTGTACATACCACAAAAATGAAAGTCTGGCAGCAGTGCACTTTCCGATGTTGTTTTTTTGAGTCCCATGAACGCCTCTCATAGATGTAGATCTTTTGTTTATTTCGAACACATTTTAGGAATACTTAAACAGCCATAGGCCTCTATACCCCTGTTAGCAAAGCCCTTTGTAAAAAAAAAAAAAAAAAATGGGAAGTTTAATGTCTTGGTACTCTGTGTTTTATTTCGGCATGGTTTCTACGTTACAGGGCTGTCAATGTGCCAAGAGTGTTGGTTTTGTAAAGTGGATGTATGTGCGACAAAGGATTTATATATTATTAATATCCTTGGAAAGATGGTTAGGCAAGTCCCCAAAAGATAATACAGACAATCTTTATTATCTTCTGGGCACAATTCAACTAGTACAACTTTACTATATCAGGGGTAAATGTAGGAGAGGGTTTTCATTTGAATATTTTACCTACCACTATACCAGTACCAGTATACCGGTACTATAGTATTATTATATATGATTTTATCCAGCCAGGCCCAAGGCAGTAATCATGAAATTGAGATACAGGGAAACATTCAGCAGGGACAAAAATATATAATGCTCTGCACTTTCAAAGATGACATAAACATTATCCACATCTTCCATGACATCAAGACTCTTTTTGAACATTTTGATACCCCCCCATATATTTTAACCTTGCAAGAAAAGTAACTATTTTGATGTCAGAATGTTGTATTTTGTTCTCTGAAACAACATCCACTATATACTTATTTTCACCTTTGCCTTAAGGGATGGGGTATGAACGTTTGGGCAATATTTATTAATCCACACTTGATTGGAATAATTTACCATCCCAAATCAAAGCTATTATTGACCAAAATACTTTTAAATATGCCATAAAAAACACCTTGCCAGAAGTGTGTTAACCCAAGAGTCAGCTGCATTTGTGTAACCTGTTCCTTTCTGTCCTTTTGCTTGTTTTGTCCTCCGTCCCAGGCACCGTCTTGTCTTTATATTGGACCCCATTGGAAATAAGTTTACACATTTGCAGCTAGACTTTATGGGTTATCCTGGCATTTCTGCTTTTTGGTGTCGTTGCTTGTATCCATGTATTTCGTGTATGCTAAATTTGTGATAATTTGTGATTAATTATATTTATTGTTCTTGTCGATTTTGCCGAATAAATATGAATGAATGAATGAATTGTGGGACATTAGAGCACATCAGACATATTGAATTGCATTCTGAATATGAAGAATGTCCTTCTGACATCAAATAATTTTGATTTTTGAAATTAGCAATGTAATACACATTTTATGGCAAATGATTAAAAATTGATATTTTTGATATTTAACAGTACTCGAAGTAAACTTTATAAATCTGATGATTTATACTTAAAGTGTATGTAGGTGGGATGAAAAGCCGACGATCGATTGAAAATTGTGACCTTTCGTATAGAGTACTGAAGTGTGACGTCATAAAATTTTCTTTTTTGAATTTCAGCATTTTCATGACCATACCGTAACGTTACCTAATGGCGCTTTTGGATTCTTAGAAATGTGAGAGCGCCATCCTTGTAAAATCTCAACAGCATTAAGGATACGTGTATATGTTAAATTGAGCAACCTGGACATAAAGCCTCTGAAAAAATATCGTGACATGACCCAATACTTTAGGTCACTAGGTTAGTTGCTAGAGCAGCAAATGTTTTGGGGTTTCTTCAAGTATTCTTTCTCAAAGTACCATTGGACTTAATTTGTAAATCGATTCATACGTTATAACTCATTTTGGTAAATCTTTTTATAACATTGTAATTTCTTCATATTTTTTTAATATTCTTCAGTGCAAAATTACACCCTTCTATTGTCTGACCCGTTAGCTCAGTCGGTAGAGGGTGCGCTTGAATGGTGAATGGTACTTGTTCGAATCTTGATTTCTGCCCCCACTTTTATGTGAACAAGGGTCAAGAAATGTTTTTGGATTTTGTCCTCATTTTACTTAACGAATATTGTGAATTTTTTAATTAAATTTTAATTTTCTTATTTTTTTTTTTGATAAATAGGCACTTCGAACAAACGGCAACAAAAACCGCTGACAAAATTTGCTCCACCTGCTACCTATCAATGCGTGATATATTCCACTGAATAATGACCTTTGAAAAATAGAACGGCCTCAATGTTTCAAATTGTATAACTACATTACTTTATTCATTTATGCATTATAAATGATCAGCTATTTTTTTTTTTTTTTTAAGGATCGAACCCAAGTAGATCAGACCATTGATCATATAACTATCAGACCACGAAGTAGTTACGTAACTCCGTGATGGTATCGGAACCAAGCACTGTTTGTATGGCGATCATTACAATCACGCTATTTTGGTATGCCTTTTTGTGTACTGATTGTTTCGATCGTGGTTCATTACTTTAGCGCGTGATCCCGTTGACATAGTAACATTACGTAACTTCGATACCGGGCTCCGATACTGAATAGTTGTTGAGTGCACATAATATGGAAAGCCATTGGGGTATTGTGTGCCTTCCAAAGCGCCTTATAACATGTTCTCATTGTGTTGTGGAATCCTAGCCAGTATTCAATGATAGCTATAGAGGCCTTATGCTTATCGATTGGCTCCAAACAAAGGATTTGAACCGGTTTCTTCTCCGTAATCATGGCGCAGTGCAGTCCATTCAATCAAATGTTGTCATCAACCTATTTGATCGTAGTGCATTTTGTTATGTGTGTGAGACGAACTGTCGCGGTAGATGCAATCATGCTTTTGTTGAATGCATTTGAGTAGTCCGCCATATTTACGGATGATATGTCATATGCACAGCCTCTATTCAGTTGGTCGTTGTATGATTTTGTTCGTTCACTCATTCAAATTTTATTTATATCATTTGAAGACTGAGCCTATTATGATACATCCTCCATGGAACAGCTTCAAACAAATATAGCTAGGGATTATTGGGGCAGAGGTTATCTTTTGAATCAGAGGGCTATCATTTTTTTTTGGAAGGGGGTGTCCCAAATTTACACAAAGTCTCGTCAATAAAATTACGCACCCCCTATTTCTTCTTGTCTTTTTTATTAAAATTACACTTTTTCTGTGGTTATCGTGTGACTCCCTACATTTTGGTCATAAAACATTTTATGACCCCCTCCTATTATTCTTTCCAAGACTTTATGATCCCCGTATATTTTCTCGAATAAAATGATATACCTCTTATGACCACTGATGCATAAGCAAGGACACTCGCGCAAATTGAAAGATTTTGTGGCACGCGACAGTTCGTCTCACACATGAATGCCTATACAATCAAATAGGCTCATTACATTTGATTAAATGGATTGAGTTACTCTAAAATGAAACGATAAAAACAAAGAATCATGAAAAAAGACCCATACAAGATAAAATAATAAAATAATATAAACAATGTTAAAGATAAAATCAATAAAATAGAGAATAAAATTTCCTCAAATCCGAAAAAAAAACCATTGACATATATCATAATCTGTCAGAAATTACTGCATAAGATTCAACCATCAATCCTCTCCACAAGTTCTCTTTATCCTCGCTTTTACAGTCTAATGCTCTGCTCACTGGGCCACAACGTATCAGGTGAATGATTACCGTATTATCATGAACAAGTTTGTTCGATCTTGTTCATAATTGTATGTATCACCCTTTAACTACACGTGCCCTTAATGATCAGTGATAATAATCGGCTTTTACAGGGATGGCGCTCTGTCATTTCCATGAACTCTATAGCGCCATTAGGCGAACGTTTACGGTATTTCAGTAGAACATGATGAAAAACATCCACAGTCCAAATTTGGTGGGAATCGGATCATGAGGGCCCGAGATATGGCCACATGAATACCTAATTAGCCCCATTGAAACAGTGTAAATACACTGATTTCAATGGGGCTAATTAGTATTCATGCGCGACCATATCTCGGTCCTCATGATCAGATTCCCACCAAATTTGACTGTGGATGTTTTTCATCATGCTTACCGATACATGTTATTCAAAACGCTGAAATGCAAAAAAGAGTTTTCTGTGACATCATCACTTGGTACTCTATTGAAGATATGGATTTTTTTCCCAAAACACCAAAAAAAATTAGGTCTTTTTGGGGAAGAAAATCCATATTTTCAATATGAAAGGTCAAAATTTTCAATTGATCATCGGCTTTTCCTCCCAGCTACATACACTTTAAGAATATGTCATTAGATTTTTAAAATTTACTTCGAGGACTGTAATATATAAAAAATGTGAAAAATATCAAATTTTAATAATTTGTTATAAAATTTGTATTATATCGTGAATTTCAAAAAATCAAAATTATTTGATATCAGAAAGACATTCTTCGTATTCAGAATGCAATTCGATATGTCTGATGTGCTCTTATGTCCCACAAAAAATACTGTCGAAACGCTCAACAATACAGCTGCCATCATAACGAGCAAAGTACTGGTTTATCCAAAAAGATTATACTCAAAGAGTAAGAACTGCCCCATGAATACTTACTTGAATGCACCACAACTAATGTGCGAGTATACTCCAGCGGAGGTTTCTGCACAGTATCGGAAGATGATGATGATGATGATGATGATGTGTAATGCTATGGTCAATGTGCCATTTTGGTTTGTCACTCATGAAGGGCAAACAATGTACCTCCAGTGTTTTTTGGCAAGATCCCGAAATTGATCGATCATTTGCATCTATAAGTTTATGTGTTACAAAGGTTTGCACTTTTAGTGCTTAGTATGTATTTTTGGCATAACCTGTTGCATGCAGAATGCAAACAACAAGGCACTTCCCACCGGAGCGCTTTCACCGGGTCAACCGGCGTCTTCAGCGGATGTTATTGCTCTGAAGATTGTTGTTGCTAGTGATGTAGTACTAGGACACCTCCGATGACGTCACAGATGTTGATGACGTCAAACTTGAAGATGTTGTGCCGCCCCCTTTGTTCCGGGGGGTCAGGAGGTTGTCCCAGACAGGGTCGATGTCCAACCCTTTGTCACGGTTCAGTCTGGGTCTTTTAGTTCTGATATGGATTGCTTCCAAGACCCTGCGAGGGAAGTCCTTGGACTCCCTTTCTAACACTTTTACGTTCTCCCAGTCAATCTGGTGTCCTTTGCTCCTGTCAACGTGTTCCTTGATCGCTGACTTGGAACTGGCCGCTTTAGATTTATGTTCTGTTAGCCTCTTTTCGAGCTTGCGTCCCAGACTACGCCAATGTATAGGGAGTCACAGTCTTTGCAAGGGATGCTGTACACGACACCAGATTGCTTTTCTTGTTCAGTTTTGTCCTTTGGGGAGACAAGAGCTCTGCGCAGAGTATTCTGAGGTTTAAAAGCTGTGCTAACACCTGCAGAGTTGAAAGCCCTGCGCAGCCGTTCCGACAGTCCTTCCACGTAAGGCAAGGTAACAAATATGCCCTTCTTATTGCTATCTTCGTCGCTGTCCTTATTTTGTTCTTTCTGTTTTGGACGAGCCCTGAACAATGTCCAGTCTTGATAGCCGCTCTCGTGTAGCACCTCCTTCACGTGTCTTATCTCCTTAGATCTGTCGTCAGGATCAGTAACAACCGTCTCCGCTCTGTATAACAAAGTTCTCACAACACTCAGTTTGTGTTCCAGCGGATGGTGCAAGCTAAAGTTCAAATACTGATCCGTGTGAGTCGGCTTACGGTATACTTGGATTTTCACCGATCCGTCCTTTGTTCGTGAAAGTAGCGTGTCGAGGAAAGGGAGTTGCCCGTCTCCCTCTTCCTCGCGCGTGAATTTGATATTAGGGTCCTGACTGTTTATGTGATTTGTGAACTCTTCCACATGCGCCCGATTTAATTACGCAGAATGTATCGTCCACATAACGATACCACGTCGCTGTGGGTGAGGAGCAGACGCTAAACAATACTTTCAAAGTGCTCCATGTAAGCATTCGCTCCCAACGGGCTACAAGGGCTGCCCATCGCACACCCATCTTTTTGCTGGTAATTTTGTCCCTAAACACAAAGTCACGTAGTATTGAGGCAGAAGCTTAATAGCTGAATAACTTGATCAACACTAAGGTTTTCAGCACTGTCCACTTTCCAGCTTGTATCACTTTCAAGCAATTGTTCAATCACATTCAGGGTATCTTTGACCGGGATGGATGTAAACAGCGCAGTGACATCAAAGGATATCAGGGACTCATCCGCCGCATACAACCAGATCCCTAACCTGATCAACAAAAGTCTGAGTGTTCTTTATATGATGCACTGTTTGGCCGATTAGAGGTGAAATTATGTCAGCGACAAATCGTGCCAATTCATATGTCACCGATCCTATGCTAGAAACAATAGGTCTCAAGGGAGCACCGGCTTTATGAACCTTGATCAAGCCATAAAATTTGGGTATGTCACATACTGTCGGGTATAATTTCCAGTATGTTTTACTGTCAATCGCTCCACATTCTTTCAGTTCTTTGAGTAATTTCACAAGTCTAGCCTGAAAAATCTGAGTTGGGTCTTTCTTCAGTTTGGAATACACATTTTCATCACTGAGTAATGCGAGAGCTTTTTCTTCATAGACTGTTTTATCAATTACAACTGTGGCTCTACCCTTATCAGCAGGGATTATTTCGATGTTTTCATCCTTTCTCAGATTATTAATTGCTGATCTCTCACCGCGAGTTATATTACTAGCGGGGGGTTTTGCTGTTTTGACAATGTTAACCACTCGGGCTCTTAATTCAGCTGCTGTTTTATCGGGAAGATCTTTACATGCCGATTCAGTCGCAACAATCACATCGTTTACAGGCAAACTGTCTGGACTTACCGCGAAATTTAGTCCCTTTTCTAACACTGACACTTCCTCCGGCGTTAGTTGTTTTGATGATAAATTAACAACCCATTTGTCTTTATTAACAGTTCCAGATTTATTCACTCTTTTCGTCAATTCTCTATGTTTTCCTTCTCAACCACGAGCCGTTCGAACTTCCGAATTTGGCTCTTTTTCACCGTGGAGTGTTCTGACAGTTGTTTTGATTCCGTGAACTTTGACACCTGTAAGAAGTCAGCTTCCGGTAAACACCCGCGTAGAAGTATAAATTTGCTTTCTATTTACGTTTACCGCTACGTATGAATATACATCATTATAACAAGGCACTTTAATCTGAAATTATATATGGAGGTACACTATTTGCCCTCCATGAGCAACGCAATCAAACATGGCGGAGTCGCTACTCTTGGATTCTACCTCATCCCCCTGCTTCCTCTCTGATTGGTGTCATTATAAGCTTAAGATTGATCCCCTCATAAATTATGTATCACAATGTTTTGAGCAAATTTCTTTCCTATTTTTAATACTTCAATTTCATTTTTAAAGTAAGTCACTTTTTACCATCTTCCACACATTCTGGTTCATTCATTATTGATGTTGTGTTAAATGAGCTTATCAGCTCAGACAGTGTAACAACTCCCAATTTATTATGAAATAAAGCCCTTCTTTATAATTGATGATACAATTAAGACAGAAAAAAATGTCTCGTCTACACTTTACCATTTCTACTTTACTATTACAGACATCTCTGTCAGTGGCGTACCGTGTTTTTAATGTATAGACATTTTAATGTATAGTACCATTTTTCAAAACATTTTAGGCTTTATCAAATTTTTCCGCCCTTTAGTATATGCTAATTCTTTTTGCACCCCTTAGTTTTTGCAGCCCTTCATTTTGGCCGCCTTCTGCTTTTTACCCTGGGGCTAGGCGCTAAAGCCCCCAAAAAATATGCGCATGTCTGTGGTTACTCTTTCCTGCATAATGCTATGGTGCTAAGCTTATTTTTTATCCTGTAGCAATTGGGTCGACTCTAGCATTACCTCCTTACGGGGATTACCAAATGCTGCAAATCATGACTGCGTTTGCATCGGTGTTTCTAGCTTTATTTCTTCTTTATTTTTAGTTGTAACATGTAACTTGACCCAGTTCAATATGGTTAAACACTCGATAAAATCAAACCTATGGGCATGGATTCTTTTCTTATAAAATGGAGAAGAGCCTGGATTAATTATGATATAGACCTATATAATCATTCAATTTTGATTCAACACTCAAGTGAACGGTAAAACAAAGTTGGAAAATATTGAATTAAGCGTGCTTGGATCAAGTTAGGTCAAATTGGTGATATGTGGGATTTGTGAGTAGGAGGGTAATTATGTGAGGATGGCATGAGTTGGATTTGCTTGTCTCTCATGGTGAGCAGGCATTACTTAGAGATGGATTAATAACCAGTACACCAAATGTTTTCTCCGATTCCATTAATATTAACGGGAAATTGTGTGTGTAATTTAATTGAAAGAAATTCACAAAGCCTGAATCTTACTGTATTCATTGATTGACAAATTTGTTAGAATCACAAATTGGATGTACACTGCATGAGCTTACCACAGATAGAAAATAAGTCTAATGCATTTATTCTAAATATAATTGGTGTATTGTGATCCCTAAAGTGAAATGTTTCTGGCATGTCTTGTTCCAGGGCGTACTTACTTCTGGTGCACTCAAGGTGTTAACTTTGTATGTTGTCTGGGCCGTCTGTCTGCATATGTCACCTAAAGACCTCAAATTGATTATGTATACGTACCTGTCATGCATCAGAAGACCTTATTTTTAGTTTGCAATTAATCATCAAGGGATGCTTGTTTCTTTTATTATTCTTGATTTTATTATATTCAAGAAACTGAATACTTTTATGTCTGAAATTGAAAAATAATATTTACACAGATTAATTGTATGGAGGTTTATCAAGGCCTTTTGACTTCATGTTGATAAAGCACAGCGGACTTTATTTTTCATAATTGAATGGAACAAACTGCTGAAATGAATGATGGCATTTTTATTTTCAAACATTAAATTCAAGGTCATGATCATCTTTACACATGCTGCTGATCCTAATGATTGATAAAATAAAATAAATGTAGTGTAACCAACTAACCATGGTCTTATAATTAAATTTGTTTTCATGATGCAAAAATGCACAGACTTGGCATATTAATTACATACATGACGTATGAAAGTACATTTCATGATTCTAGTCCACCATCTTCAGTAGATAACAAAAAATTTATTAGACAGCTTTCTTCAGTAGATAGCATTTATTCAACAATCTCTTATTTTCAGTAGATAGCATTTATTAAACACCTTACTATCTTCAGTGGATAGCATTTATTAGACAGCTTACTATCTTTAGTAGATAGCATCTATTAGACAGCTTATATCTTCAGTAGATAACATTTATTAGACAGCTTACTATCTTCAGTAGATAACATTTATTAGACAGCTTACTATCTTCAGTAGATAACATTTATTAGACATCTTACTATCTTCAGTAGATATCATTTATTAGACATCTTACTATCTTCAGTAGATAGCATTTATTAAACAGCTTACTATCTTCAGTAGATAGCATCTATTAGACATCTTACTGTATTCAGTAGATAGCATTTATTAGACACCTTACTATCTTCAGTAGATAGCATTTATTAGACAGCTTACAATCTTCAGTAGATAGCATCTATTAGGCAGCTTACTATCTTCAGTAGATAGCATTTATTAGACAGCTTACTATCTTCAGTAGATAGCATTTATTAGACAGCTTATTATCGTCAGTAGATAGCATTTATTAGACAGCTTACTATCTTCAGTAGATAGCATTTATTAGGCAGCTTATTATCATCAGTAGATAGCATTTATTAGACAGCTTACTATCTTCAGTAGATAGCATCTATTAGACATCTTACTGTATTCAGTAGATATCATTTATTAGACAACTTACTATCTTCAGGAGATAGCATTTATTAGACAGCTTACTATCTTTAGTAGATAGCATTTATATCTTCAGTAGATTAGACAGCTTATTATCTTCAGCAGATAGCATTTATAAGACAGCTTACTATCTTCAGTAGATTTATTTAATAATGCCTTATCTTCAATAGATAGCATTTACTAAACAACCTGCTGTCTTTACATACCATTTTGAGCAACTTGTTATCTTTAGTAATTAGCATTCTATAAAGCAGGATGTTATCATTAGTATAGATAGCATATTATGTTATTTCAAAAAATATTTTTGTTTCTGGAGCTTAACAAAAAAAAAACATTACTTTTTTAAGACATGTAAGAAAAAGAGTAACTGGTATGTAGTGCACAGTCAAAGGTTTGTGATGACACATATTATATTTTGTTCTGTGGGTGTGATACCCATATGGGGATTTAGATCTCAAAGTGGCCTACAAAAAGCATTCAGGGAATGGCCAATGGATTTATCTATTTATATTCCAAAGTAAATCATAAAAGCTCATTACATAAACCACTTGGGCATTTTACGTTGTAATTTGTGGCTCAAAATTAATCTTAGGCAAGTGTTAATGTAGTGTCCTACATAATTTGTTTTTGCAAAAAGGTGTTAATGCTTTTGTTGTATTCTGTGTTGAGAGAATTGAGTTCATAAAATATAATTGATCTCACTCCAAAAAAGAGTTGTCCCTTATATGGCTGCTCAAAGAATATTTCTTGCACTCTTATATGTGACACGATCTGATCTATGGAGGCCAACAGTGACAAATTTAAAATTAAGACAAAGGCAAATAATATAATAATCATAAGAAAGTAGACATCACAAAACTTTTCTAACCAAGTATGTTAGACCTTTGGTGCTTTCGGTATACGATATCCTAATAGTAACTCATTTTTTGTGGTGTCACATATTGGAGTCAATATTGTTAGCTTTTGGTATTGTTAATTCTTTCATAGCAAAATTTGGCTATAAGGGACTTCAGATATAATATACCTCTCTGACTGCTCCACAAACTGATAAATTTGCATTAATAGGTCAATAATAGTCTATCATATAGTTTAGGCTTAAAAAAATAAGTTGACTTGCCCTTATCGACCGACCCAAAAATCTGAAAAAACAGGATCACATTTTTTTGGTTGAAATTTGAAAATAGGGAAATGTCATATTTTGGTTTATAATATTCAAAATATGTGTTTTATTTATGTTAAACTGCAGTATAAACGAATAAAATCATCAATTTCTTGCAAATTCTGACTCAATTTCTGCATTTGTTTCGTTAATTTTGGCAGCTTAAACATACACTGTAACTTTAACAGGGAAATGTGGGATGGAAATTGTGTTCAGTCGCGTTTCCTGCATTGATCTGAGTCACATTTTCTGTAGTATAATTTTTCGATAAAATACGCACCTGAAGATGTGTACATTTGTAAAGCGCATACTGTCTCTATTTCTCTAAAATTCTCTAAGTATAAGGCGTCACATTGTATTTTGCAGAAATTGCACCAAAAAAAAAAAATATCGACCGACCGACCCAGGTGTTGGTACCTAAAGGGCCAGTCAACTTTTTTTTTTTTTCAGCCTTATCACAGTAATGTCTGCTTGTATATCTTTGACATGGTTTCCAAATTCACCTGTTATACATATTTGGACTTAGTTGTCACTGGTGTTCAAGAGTTATTATGTTAACAACAAAATGCTGTTTCCACCATATTCACTGCTCAAATAATAAGTTATAAGGGTAACCACTGTTATTATATTTAAATAACTGAAATTTGTGTAAAAAGTGTGTTTCTATTTCTGCTATGTGGTGCATATCATCATAAATGATGGTCACAGTACAGAGGCACACACCGAATCTAAATGAAAATGTGACAATAACACCATGATGGTAAAAAAATCAGGCTCAATCCCTTTACCAGGCCTTGAAACGTGACGAACCGGCTCTTTATTGTGGTCATTGCTGGCCTGGCTGGACAGTTGTCCGTGAAAGTAAAACCTTTTAAAGCTTACCTAATACCTAGCTCTAAACAAAAAAAGATTGGATGGCAAGAAATTGAGACATTGAGTAGTCACAGAAAGTACTGGAGCCAACTGTCAAATGACTTGCGCTATATGCACTGTCCCTTAATGTAGGTTGATTTGGTTCTCAGAATTTCACTTCACAATCACCACCTGCATTCAAGTGATGAAACCCTGCAATAGAGACAGTACATAAGTACATTCAATAAGCGCTCCACAGACTCCGAGTATTAGATGTACAATATTGTATGTAACATATCTACGTTATTTAATCTATTGCCATTCTATTTCCAGTAATGTTTAAGTTCTAACGAATGTTTGATGACGAAAAATCGATAATATGTTACATATAATATCTAGTAGAAATATATTATCGAATTTACGTCATCAAACATTCGTTAGAACTTAAACATTACTGGAAATAGAATGGCAATAGACTAAACAACGTAGATATGTTACATACAATATTTTACGTACAATAAAAAGTCTGAATACTGCTATATTGTCAGCAGCACCCAATAAGTAAAACCATTAAATCCCATCCGATTTGTGTTGCACAAATCTAATCATCGTCAAAGGGAAGCATTCGTGCATCAAATTTTCGTTCTCCAAAAACAAAAACACATTGAGTTGTGATGATTGAATCTGAGTGAAATCAAGTGAATTCTAGCATCAGCATGACAAAGTGATTTGTTTAACAACATCTTAAATGTCATATTATTTAAAATTCAAAATGATTTTGCATGATGGTTTCTTATTGTAGGAATAGAAGTTCAGTTTTATAGCAGTATTCTAAGTAAGTCAGACAATATATTATATGGCTGTTTGATCCAATGCAGAAATTTCATTTCATTTCATTTACTATTTTGAATTTCTTCTGTTGGAGTGAATTTAGTCTTTAACATTTTATTAGTGTATTTTTCCCAAATGTTTCCTACAGAGGAGATGCTGCATGACAACTTTTTGTCACTGCAGAAAAAGAATTACAAATTAGCCATTATGGGTGCACAATACCCAGGGCACAATAGTAATAAATTTTGATCTACTTTGTGTACAAAATGGGCTCTATTCAAATGACTCTACCTACCTTATAAAACGACTCAATTTTGGCGTTTTGCTGAAAGACAAACAAACAACAAGAAATATATTGGTGATCATTGAATTTTCGAGCTACTGGATTGCGAAGATTTTACCTAGAAACTGGCGGCTATACATTAAGGGCTGGGGTATGAACGTTTGGACAGTATTTATTTTGGGACATTAGAGCACATCAGACATATCGAATTGCATTCTGAATACGAAGAATGTCATTCTGATATCAAATAATTTTGATTTTTGAAATTACAATTTAATACACATTTTATGGCAAATCATTAAAAATTGATATTTTGATATTTAACAGTACCTGAAGTAAACTTTATAAATCTGATGATTTATACTTAAAGTGTATGTAGGTGGGATGAAAAGCCGACGATCAATTTAAAATGTTGACCTTTTCAGATTGAAGATATGGATTTTTTCCCAAAACACCAAAAAAAATTAGGTCTTTTGGGGAAAAAAATCCATATCTTCAATATGAAAGGTCAAAATTTTCAATTGACCGTCGGCTTTTCCTCCTGCTACATACACTTTAAAATATATCATTAGATTTATATAATTACTTCGAGGACTGTTATATATCAAAAATTTGAAAAATATCAAATTTTTATAATTTGTCATAAAATTTGTATTATATTGTGATTTTTAAAAATGAAAATTATTTGATATCAGAAAGACATGCTTCGTAATCAGAATGGAATTCGATAGGTCTGAGGTGCTCTCATGTCGGACAAAAAATACTGTCGAAAAGCAATAAACGCTCATTTTAGATCCCTTAAAAATCTGAATAAAAACCCAGAATCTTTCTCAATCTTAGCAGATGCTTTAGATTCAAGTCTACATTATTAATACCTAGCACAAATTTTTCACAAAATTTGCCCAATTCTTTTGGTTTTTAATATTGATTTATAGGTGTGTTAAAATCCGCAATATAAAAACACTGCAGATCCGGACAACATTATTTGGTGATGTGAAATATTATAATATGTTGATAGTTAATTTGTCTTTAGAAATTTAAAGATGAGAAATAAAAGTTATTTCTTTTTTTTCTGAACTTTAATCAATAAATGTATGTGAAATATTTTGTAGTATGATAATATTGTGTTCACGTTTAAGGTTAGATTAAAAAATGCAAGATTATATGCTTTGAACTTTTTAAAAAGAAAAAAGGTTTGGAAAATAATAAGTTTGGCAACTTCTGGAACCATGAGTAGTGTGTGACACAGCATAGATGAAGTGATTCTTTACGCATGCCATTTGACCTCCATTTAGCAGGACTAGGTATGAAATTTGTATCAGTCCTCAGCTATACTCATCACTTTTTTAGTAGAATATCCTGTTACGTAGAATAAATTTGGCTCAACTAAAGCCTTAATGTATGATTTCCGTCAAATTTTAATTTTGTTATTCTTTATTCAAAATGTTGGAATAATATTAGTGCCAGGAAGGGTTGCTGTCCATTTTAAGCTGAAATATCAAGGTAAAGTGAAAGAAACCCCGCTGGTTATTTTGGCCATTTAACATACAGTTCTATGGGGAGAGGACATAAAGTCATAATTTGTCAAAATTATGACTATGTCGAATTTTTCTCTGTTGAACTACAAAAACAACAAATTTGGCCGATTCTATTTCGAAGGTGCAAGTTGGGACATGTGTATTGTGTAAACATTACAAGTGGTTACCCAGACTGACAAAGCTGAGCTAATTAGATCCAAAAGTTTATTTATGTATCTGACCTCATGATAAGCGGAACTGATTTTGTTTTTCTTATCATATTTAGCCTACTTTTTTTTTCTTGGTTGATAATCAGGTGACTTTAAGGATTCAACTTTTCACATAAAAGCGTTCTGAGATCCTCCATTCTCTGACTTACACTTGTCTTATTCTATAGTCATAGTACATACCAGCTACATTTAGTGAGTTAAATAAACAGTAGTGATTCAGGGGACATTTTGCTCTTACTGCATGTACGTAAATACATAATACTTGGGTGGATATGTCTTGCATCTTTCAATTTCATCTATTCTTTCATTGAGATTGCTTCAGGTTTGGCCCTAATGCTACTCATTATTCCAGCAAAAACTTGTTCTCGTTGTTTTTATAACAATGATCCTTCTCCCAAGAAGTCCTTAAATCAGCACACTCAATACCAGAATTTTGTTCTAGGATACATACACTTTAATGGCACAGAGCAATCGTTGTCACAGAATAATGAACAAATATTACGAAACCAATACTGAACTGAGACCAACCTTGATATGCCCTATAGGTAAACATGTTCTGTCTAATGAAGATTCATCCAGTTGAGCAGGCATTTTGTTCTTTCCTATTAGACTCATATTCTTTTTGTTATATCCCCAGCCATAATTTCCAAGCAGCCATAGTTCTTCCATACAATTCCATGCAACTTGAAAGATAACATCCTTTGGATGCTCCAAAATGTGACACCATCTGATCCAATCGGGCCAAAGGAAGTAATTTATTATCAGCAACATACCTAGAAACTAGGCATTTTATTTCTGAAATTGCTACATAGTTAGCATACTCAATTACAAAGTTATGAACTGTTATATTGCTTATTTTCTCATGTAGTTTAAAAAAACCCAACCTAACTACACTAAAACTCGCATTTCTCACGAGGAAAAAAAACAGTGTATGCATACATCCCATGTGATGCCATGATCCAATCACCCTATGGCTATGATGCAAGTCATATATACACAACGAGGTGGCTACCAATCGGTGGTCATGTGCTTGGATCCAAGGTTAACATCTCGGGGGTACCTTTTTTGTTTCTTCTTTCCCTTCAGATAGCAACAAAACTATGGGTTTGGTTAGGGTTAAATCCCAATTTTTGCTGTGTATCTTAATTTCACAATTGTTACCTTTGTTCTGAATGGATCAGATTGCGTCATTAATATAATGACACTAAACACTGGAGGAAAATAACCTTTTATCATATGATTCTATTGATTTACCTTAACAAATAGATACAGATATAAACTTATAGAACAGAGCTTCTAAAATCACAGAGAAAGAACTTGTAAAATGGTTTTGTTACAAATTTACCACAGGAAATGTATCCCTTCAGTCCTTTTCTTTATTTTTATGAATGGTAAATATGTGATTGATTAAATTGAGCTATTTGATGAGAAAAATCAATTCTCATTTAAAACAGATGTTCTTGCTCTTTGTAAGAGCTATATGCAGGAAATCGTACTTAAATTTGGACTTGTTTTCCTCAGGTATGATCAATTTTTCCCAGCAATTTTTATGAAGAACAAAATGCAAATGATATTGAACATTTCTTGAAGCCATTTTTCCAAACCAAATTTGAGTTACAAATAACTTATTTACGTCAATCTCATTATAATTATAGTATAAATTGTTCTTTCTGGGTCAAGATGTACCAGGCTAAATAAGGTTGTATAGCATTCATTGTGTATATATCTATTCCATTAAAAGAGTAATGGGCTGTATAATCTGGGGCACTTAACTTTGTGGACATGTTTGGCTCTGTTGGCTCTATTATAAGTAGTTCTTTGTAGTGTGCATTTGGTATATTTGTGATTAAAAGTTCTTCATTTTAAATTAAGTGCTTGAAGTTCATTATTTATAAATTTCAGTGGTAAACCTGTTTACCATTGCCAAAACAAAGAAGAGTATATTTGAAGAAAAGCAAAAAAAAGTTATTTGGTCTTGGACTCCTGTACATTCTTCCATATAGAAATGTACAACTTTTGATCTGCATTTTTATTGAGCATGATTGTATGCAAATCAGGTATAGAACCCAAGTTATGCACAATGTGTTGGATGGACACTTCATACATTTCACCCATTCCCGCTTCCTGTGAACAATGTTGAGTGCTTACCGCTGAATGATGGAGTGGAATATTATTGCACTATATATGATCCAACATTGCTTAGAGTCAGCAAGCAAGCACAAAATGTTCAAACTAAACACCCATAATGTATTTCCTACCTTTGTGTGCAATGGGCCTCAAAATGTGTCCAAAGGATTGTAGGTCCTACAATTTGATAGCACATAATATTGTGCCACTTTCTCCATTGCATAATAATTATTGTAGCTGCAATATATTCTACCTTACTATGGCCCTGTTCCTTTGTGTATAGTTTATACATTGTGTCATCGTAACTCTTGATTGTTTTTGTTTTAGTGCATTCTTAGATCCCCAAACTTGATGTTGTCGAGGGAATAAGTTACAGCTAGTGTGAATGAATGAGCTTGTCACCATTATTGCACCAGGCATTTACTGATGTGCAATCTATTCAGATGCTAGTGCTAAATTTTAGCGTCATGAAAAAAAGAAATCCGGAGGCACACATTTCCATGCTACCCATGTGTGATGAGCTGATGTTGCAACTTTCCTATGGCATTATTATAAGGCTATATGAAATCCTTGTTTCATTTTGATTTCCATAATTGTTTCTGGCTTACAGGTGAAAATCTGTGTCACACCTGTCTTGTGTAGAGATGTGGGAATTAAGAAACACCATCGATCATGGATGAAACTATAGGGGCATTTGAGAATCAATGTTTGATGAGATCAAGCATTTGAATCATTTTTCAATCAAATTAAATTAAATTTCTGTTTTCTTGTTTATAATCATATTTATCCAACAGGTTTGTTTCAGTAAAATAATAAATGAAATTTAAGTCAAGCAAGTGAAGTCTCATGTAGATCATATTCGTACTGTCATATTTAATATCCAAAGGAAGACAGTCAATCATGATGGAGGCAAATTCATGATGCAATTTATTTGATGAGATCATTGGAACCATTTTTCAAGCAAATTTAATTGAATTTCTGATCTCTATTTTCTTTATCATTTTATCAACAGCTTTATTTTGCCAAAATGTGATCAAATTTCAATCAAGGAAAATAATCTTATATTCATAGTTTTTTTCTTATGTATAGATGTGAAAATTAATATCCAGGACTTGCACGAGACTGAAAGGCATTTATGAATCTTTGTGATTTTTCATTCAATTTTCGTTTGCTTTTTCATTGTACATTGTATTAGTATTACTAAACATTGTGCTGGAAAATATATTCAAATTTAAGTCAAGCAAAATGAGTTTTTCATTAATTATATTCCATTTGAACTTTTCTACTTTGATTAAATTATTAATGTGACATTCTGCTGTAAAATTATGATATTAAATTTCAATCATTTGATTCTGAGATATAATTGTTGAAAAATAAAGGAACCACATATTATTATTTTGTAGCCATTCCTTTTAACATCAACTCTCAATCATCCAACTCATTTTACACAAGATTTATTACAAAAAAACTTTCTTCAGTGATATCCTACAATCAATTTATTCAACATCCTGCTCATCTTACATGGTCACATCATACGTGCAGCAAATGATTTATCAATGGTATAATACTCCTTACACTGTCTTGGAAGCATTTTGAAGAACACAGCAAGAGTACATACTGTTTTTATCTTTTTAATGACAAATATACATTTAATAATATAATTTTGTGCATTTTATTAAAGCTAATGATCCACATTACCACATATTTACATAGCTTTAATATGGCAATAACCTGAAGTAAACTCAAATTAAATTTTCACTCATATTTTATCAGGTGGATTAAATTATCATGCATCAAACTAGAAGCCTTCAATTGGTGTAACTGCAAGCTGTGGAAAAATTTGCAAGTTTGATTTTAGTTCCCCATAGCATGTTTTATTTAAAGAGTAACAAGATCAGGAGCTGATCTCAACATTTCTGCTTCCCTTTAGCATGTGTTGTGAAACAGGTGCTATATATTCCTAAGCTTGAGAGGTATTTGTATTCAAAGGAGGATTTTTCATCTAGTTGCATTTAATGAATATATGTGATGCCACTAAAACAAGGGGCTCTTATAGAATTGAAAAATGGTACTTTACAGTCCCATCAGTGGAGTACTGCCCAGTAAATTTCAGCCCATTTTTGCATGAAAATTGCACATGTTTGGTGCACTTTGTACACATTTGTCCCTTTTTAGCTAAGGAAAATGGAATTCAATTGAAACATTAAAACAACAAAATCTGTCAAACTGTTTTGGTCCCAAAGTAAAACAAACTACAAAAAGTACATTTAGAAAAGTACATTTAGTAATTCTTCTTTGTTTTTGTTTTTTCATTTTCCTAATGTGTTTTAACAGGATTTGAAAAAGAATTGTGTGATTAGAACTGTAAATTAGTGAGCATATTTGACATATTGGGCTATTCCATTTAAAATCCACATTCCCCCTGTGGAAGATTTTGGAAATATCTTGTATGAATTTCAAATGGAATGAACACATCAGGCAGCTCCATTTGAATTTGATACACCCTTTGAGAAAGATTCAACCTGAATCTTCACCAGAGGGCGGGTGAGTTTCAAATGGATCTGCCTAATGTATTCCATTTGAAATTTATACTCACCCCTGTGGAAGATATTTCCAAAATTTTCCGCAGGGGTTGTGTGGATTTTAAATGGAATAGCCCAAGAAGAACAAGAAGGTAAAGACCTGTCAATCAGCATTGGGTCATAGGGCCTGCACTTTGGCTCGTTTTTTGCAGGTTTACATGGTCCAATAATCACAAGATGACTGACATGTGGTAACAAAGGAAGCAGTCACTGCAATTTGATTATGTCCCATATGATTGGCCATTCAAGACACCCCTGTGAATATACTATAGCGGCAATATAATACCTGTTTGCTTGACTGTATTGACAATACCCGGGAACAATACACACAGTATATGCATTGGACAAACTTTTTACAATAAGCATGATGAGTGATGATGTGACCTCCAGATTTATACATCGTTCGTCTCGCACACTGACAACATTTGATTGAATGGACTGTAGGCTACTGCGCCGTGATTACGGTGAAGGACACCGGTTCAAATCCTTTGTTTGGAGCCAATCGATAAAAGCATGCAGGGCTTCAATACCCATGTACAGTTTATCCCTACATAACCTATGTCTTGAATACGCTGGCAAAGTTATGTAATAATCGGATTAATACTATATGGTCATTTTCACGGTAAAGGGTGTAACTTTGGATTTTTAACATTTTGATCCGTAGTTTTCTAATAAAGCCACAGAATTCCATGATTTTTGGCCACATAAGTCATCTAGTTAGCAGCTACCTTGGGTAGCATAATCATCTTCGGGAGTTACTGCGTTCAGTTTTAGCAGGCTTAAATGTACCTAATATTGCCATTTTGAAAAACTGTAAAAAACAGTAACATTTTGTAAAACCCTGTGTTTTCTTCAGTTAGTTCATGGATAATTTTTCTTATCCTGAAAATACGGTCATATGTTCAGTAAACACTGCCACATTAGATTTAATTGTGAACAGCCCTGTATTTTTGAGAACCGGACTTGATATTTGTCGCTTGGAGGCTTCATTTTCCGTTAACAATTGTTAACAAACTTTGTGGGTATAGCTTTGGTTCATAATTCTTGGTTATTTCTTCACTTCTTCTTGATTCATAACAGTTGATATCTTAACTTGAAATGGGTAACAAAAATTAGTTGATTTGCAAGCTTTTAAAATTTTTATAAAATCTTGACTTCAAAGAGCCGATTTTCCGTTAACTTTTTGAAGCCTCCGAAACAAACTGTTCAGCAAGCTTGGGCAAATATAAATAAAAGAGCTCATCCAATCTATTTATCAAAATGTAGCAAAGTAGATCCTCAAGTCACTTGTTTTTAAATCATGGAGATATATATCACCGTTTGAAAATGGGACCCAATACAAACTTTCCGTTAACAATTGAAGCCTCCGAAACAAATGAAGCCTCCGAAACAACAGTAAACTTAATTATCATCTATGCATATCTAAATTGGTATGTTCCATATTGATATCTGCATTGTAATTGTTGCATGATATGTGCAGAATGTCAAAAAAAAAAAAAAAAATTGATATTATGGTTAATGCTTGAAAAATATACTGATATCCAAGAAAGCCCGTTTGGAGGCTTCACATGCAAATAACACCATACTTAACAAATGGGTGAAAAAATTATCATGTTATAAATCTGCAATATCTGCCGCATAGAATCATTGATTCAATACACACAAGAAAATAACAGCTTAGATGATCCCAACAGTGTTGTTTTCAAAAAACTACTTCTGCCATGTTTAACCATTGTAAACATGAAGCTTCCGAAACAAAAAAAATGACTTGCTGTGATAATTTAATTTTTGTCACAACTGAAATTCAATACTTAGAAGCAAAGCATGAAAATTGGTAATTGTGATATTTTTTACCTATTTTTTCATGTCAACTTGTAGTAGTTAGCCAAATATTTTACTTTTATGATCACCTGTGTTGTTAACTGAAGCCTCCGAAACACAAATCGCTTGAATTGCCAATTCTAAAAATAACTCCAATTTCTGTGAAACTTGGCTGGGAGGTTCCTTTCATCAAGTAGTATTTGTACATGAAGTTAGACATTTAAATTATTTTAGGAACCCAATTAAAACTTAAAAAATATGTTTAAGGTTGGGAAATTTCCATTGCAAATGACCCTTGATGTTAAAAATTTTCAAAATTGCAATTACAAACATAGCAAAACATGGTATAAAATTTAACTTATATCTGTTGACTTACTTTGGAATGGGATTTCACATGTATTCCAGCTTTCATGTCATAATTTTCTGAGCTTATGTAAAATACATTTTTTCTTAGATTTTAACCAAAATGTTATGGAAATGTCAAATTTTTTATCAGAAATCAAAAGGTTTAAGCCTTGAAACACTATTTTACTGGAATTTAAGTTGCTTCTATGCATGATTACAGTAAACAGAAACATATTTAAGTGGTTTGAAATTTTGACCCTAAAAATCAAAAGTTACACCCTTTACCGTGAAAATGACCATATAGCAGTAGGTAAAAACAAGTTTTGAATAATCCGCGCTATAAAGTCCCATTCAGTGTTCCCAGCGAAAGTGAAAAAAAAATCAAATTGTTACGTTTATAAATTTTTTTGATGAAAAACAAATGGCAAAAAAACAAAACAGGAAAACGACAGTATTGACGAAGTTGAAGCCCCATTCAAAAACATGTAGCTAATTTATATACTGTCAGTACCGGTATATAAATTACAGACTCACGTAAATGCATTATTTTTTTTTTTTTTTTTTTTTTTTTTCGGCTGAACCACTGCACTAGCAAGCTATGTTAGCACATCTATGACAATGACGAAAGGTACAAAATCAGCCATAGGCTTTTAGATAGCATAAGACACAAAAGTGGTGTTTTATAACCTTTGACATTCTTTTGTGGCGAGTGACATGGTCTTTCAATTCACGCCGAGTGTCCTTGACAGGTTTGACTATGCTTCAGTGGTCATGAAAGAATTCAAAAGATAACCTCTGCCCCAATAATCCCAAGCAATTGTCTGAAACTGCTCCTCGGATCATCAGAACTCAGTCCTCAAATGATAGTCATAATAATGTCCAAAATATAAAAATCTGAATTTTGATGATTTTTACGATCGTCGGGATGAAAAAAAATCAAAAAATCACTGAATGGGCCTTTAGTTCCCTCTCCTTACCCTGGCAATATAAATCAAAGAAAAATAAAGAAAGAAAACAAGAAAAGAAAATTAACCAAATTAAGGGCTGGGGTATGAACGTTTGGACAGTATTTATTTTGGGACATTAGAGCACATCAGACATATCGAATTGCATTTTGAATACGAAGAATGTCATTCTGATATCAAATAATTTTGATTTTTTGAAATTTGCACTTTAATGCACATTTTATGGCAAATCATTAAAAACTGATATTTTTGATATTTAACAGTACTTGAAGTAAACTTTTTTTTCCAAAACACGAAAAAAAATTAGGTCTTTTGGGGAAAAAATCCATATCTTCAATATGAAAGGTCAAAATTTTCAATTGACCGTCGGCTTTTCCTCTCTGCTACATACACTTTAAGAATATATGATTAGATTTATATAATTTACTTGAGGACTGTTATATATCAAAATTTGAAAATATCAAATTTTTATAATTTGTCATAAAATTTGTATTATATTGTGATTTTCAAAAAATGAAAATTATTTGATATCAGAAAGACATGCTTATTATTCAGAATGCAATTTGATAGGTCTGAGGTGCTTTCATGTCCCACAAAAAACTGTCGAAGCAATAAACGCTCATTTTAGATCCCTTAAGGGATCTGGAATGAGCGTTTTGAGCGTTCGATAGTATTTTTGTGGGACATGAGAGCACATCAGACATATCGAATTGCATTCTGAATACTGAAGAATGTCTTTCTGATATCAAATAAATTTCATTGTTTGAAATTCACGATATAATACAAATTTTATAACAAATTATTAAAATTTGATATTTTTCACATTTTTGATAAATAACAGTCCTCAAAGTAAATATCATAAATCTAATGTTATATTCTTAAACAGTCCCTGGCATGATACCATACATGTATAGGCCTATGTATAGTAAATTTGTCTGCTTTATCTGTTTTGTGCTGTTTAAGCAAATAGTTAAACATAATTTCCATAAAATGTAAGCTTTTACTGTCAGCTAGATATGTCCCTTTTAATTTTGAGCAGAACAAGTGAGGTAAAGCAAAGAAAATTGAAATTTACTACTACTAGCGCCAATGAATGTTATAAGATTGTAAAACGTGCGATCCTCTGGGTGGGGGTGTGTGTGCGTATGTGTGTCCTGCACGCGTATTTTCTGCAACTATAACGGGGCGCAATACGATACCGGTATGTTATAAGAATCAAACTTACAAGAAAGATGGCTCTTGTCAAATCCTACAATTCTGTCAGAGAAAATATGCATATTTGCATTAAATTTTTAATTAATTGACATAATTGATTAATTAATAAATATTTTATTTAATGATTTACCATAATTCCAAATATGTCAAACAATATGTCAAATTAAAGCTAATGAAATGCTTTATAAATTGGTCAGAGCGCATTTTGCAGAATGCATTTAGTACTTTAGTTACATGATTCCAAACATTCTATTCCAATTTTTTTGCTATACACGCATAGGAGCTGTACTTTTAAAATCCGCGCCTAATCAATAATAATAGTCTTTCACTCCATTGTCGAAGTACTGTGCTCCCTGTAGCTGTAGCATTATGGAGTGACCAGGTCCTAGAGTGTGATGGTTTTGTAGCAGATGACAGTGCTCATTCAAGCCTGTCAAGGTCACTTAGTAGCCACTTGCTGAATGGATGGCCATGATCAGCTATCAAAGAGATGCCTTGTGCAGCTGCCAATCACAGTAGAGGTTTGATAACATTTTGTTAAAACCCAAATGTGATATAAGGACAAAGCTGTGCATGTTGGTACTTAATTGTTTGGATTCTTACGTTGAAATTCCCTTGTATTAGTATTTTTATGTGTAGTGTATAGTGGTCATAAATTATATAGCTTTTAAATTTTGGGCATTTTTGCTCTGTTGCACTGTACCATTATGGAATTTGAGCAAATCAATTACCGACACAAGCAGGTATACAGTGTATTATTTTATTTTTATTTCAGTATCTCAGGAGCACAGCTCACTTGGTAAGGCATCATAATTTGGTACACTAAGCGCTTGAACTTTAAATCGGAAGGTGGTGAGTTCGAGCCTCATCACGGTCACATTAATTTTATAAACCAAATATTGTTCGAACTTTTCATATTTGTTTTTCTTTTATTGTTTCTTTTCTTTGTCTTTTTTTTTTCTTGTTTTCTTTATTTTTTTCGTTATTTTTCTTTGATCCATATTGCCAGTGTAAGGAGAGGAGTTAACTAACGGCCCATTCAGTGATTTTTTTTCATCCGGACGATCGTAAAAATCATCAAAATTCAGATTTTGTACAAGACTGCGGAACTCAGTCTTCAATGATATAGTCAGTAATAATCTTTTGGTCATTATATGACTATCATCATTTGACGACTGAGTTCTTATGATACATCATCCGAAGAGCAGTTTCAGACAATTGCTTGGGATTGTTGGGGCAGAGGTTATCTTTTGAATTCTTTCATGACCACCGAAGCAGAGTTAAACCTGTCAAGGACACTCGGCGTGAATTGAACTGACCATGTCACTCGCCACAAAAGAATGTCAAAGGTCATAAAACATCAACTTGGTGTCTTCTGCTAGTGGTTCAGCCCTAAGCTGTGTAGGCCTATTTAAGACAAAAATAATGCATTTACGTGAATCTGTAATTTATATACTGACAGTATATATAAATTAGCTACATGTATTTGAATGGGGCTTCAACTTCGTCAATACTGCCGTTTTCTTGGGTTTTGTGCCAATTTTTTTTATAAAAGTAACAATTTGATTTTGTTTTCACTTTCGCTGGGATCACTGAATGGGGCTTTGCAACGCGATATATTCAAAACTTGTATTCACCTACTGTTATAGCATTAATCCGATTATTACACAACCTCACCAGCGTATTCAAGATATCCAATGCAAATAATCACCTAGATTATGACGTATCATACCGTAAATATGGCGGAGTACTCAAATTCATTCAACAAAAGCATGATTACAAGCTATTGCAATCTACTGCGACAGCTCGTCTCACACACATAACAAATGCACAAATACGATCAAATAGGTTGACGACAACGTTTGATTGAATGCACTGCATTGTGCCATGATTACGGTGAAGGATACCGGTTCAATTCCTTTGTATGGAGCCAATCAATAATTTCACGCACATCCTCTATTATTGCCCAATTATTGCCCGGGATGATTGCACACTGTAAAAGAGCTATGTTATAATGTTTGATGAAATCGTGTTTAACTACCGTACTAAGTTTGCTTAAGAAGGGGCACAATACAGATAAAGCAGACAGATTGACTACATGTGGTACATGTATATACATATTAATATAGGGAATGTGTGTGAGTCGAGTATTACCTAATTATAATAGGGGCGTATCCAAAAATGAATTCACGCCCCTTTCAAATGTCGAGCCAAAGTGCAGGCCCTATGTTTTTCAATTCTTTGCAGCCTAGGAGATAAACCTTTTTTTGCATTAAACAAAATACATTTAAAAGGACTTATCCCTTAGGGTTTTCAACTTGTACTTAAATAAACAAAAACAAAGAAAATGGTGATGATGGAAAGAATAACCAGGACTTGTGATATTTATCTACACCCATACGGCTCTCGCAATTTCCGCTCTTGAAGTACGGCCATCTCCTAACAGTTGCTTCATCAAACACACAGGTGATGCCTATCTCCCTTGCTCTAAGTGTTTCGGTGACCCATCTGCGAGGCATTAAATTGACCATTCAATGGTCACTCGTGTGCATGCTTTGCATACACACACAGGCAATGAGATAGAGCAAACAAAGTAAAATTAAATTAATATTGGAGATCATTTAAAGCTGCACATAGATATAAATGTAAACCAGTGGCATAGCTATAGACGGGGTTTTCTCGGGTTCGTGGCCATCCCAGGTGGGTGGCTTGCCCACACCAGGCGGCGAATGGTATGATAGAGCCAGCAACTTGTGAAACCGCCCGGCCGTATGGCATTTTCGCCAGCCCATTCGGGCTGGTACCTGTTTCAGGTTTGGGGTCAGTTTACTCAAGAGATTATATTTTAGTGGTATTGGAATGATTTTTTTTTTTTTTTTTTTACTTTTTGTGGTTAAATTTTTTAAAAATATTTTAATTCGATTTGTTAGGAAAAGTAAGTATGTTTTGCCGTTTCAACGAACGAAAACGAGTGAGTATTACCAAAGTTATGTTTGAACTAATTAATTATGACTTTAAAAGTTTAAAGGCCTAAATGTAACAATAATAGTTAATATATATAGCATCATATGGTCAGCAGAAGAAAATCTGACATCACCTATGATGTCATATCAGTGTCCTTGACCGGGGTCCTTACTCCTTGACCACTGAACAGCGTGATATCATGTTGATAACAGATCTATAGAATCAAAATCTTCATCATATCCTCGGATCATATCACAGATTCTCAACAATCTGTGATCATATGGACCATATTGATGTGAAAGTAGTTATCTATCATATCCTGTGTCGTTTTATGGATAAAATGACTCAAAATGTTATTGATGAAATGGTTGCTATCATAAACATCAGTTTTGTCTTTTCAACGGGAAAAATCCGATGCAAAATAAAGTTTTTAGGGCCTAGCTATAATATGGGCATAATTTATGCATATAGTATTGAACAATGTACCCCATTTGACATGCACTTATAGATAAATAAATTGTCTTACTTTATTAATTTAATAACTTCTTTATTATAAATAAAATGACACATAACTATTTGATTCATAAAATTACATTCAACAAAATGATTGAAGAGAAAACACACAAGGCACTAGGCAGACTGTTATAGAATGGAGTATGTAAGATGCCATGTCCATAGCTTCATGAGGAGTTTCCGACTAGCAATCAACATGATCAGCACATTCAGAAAAACACAGTTTAAGAGTGAAGATTGTAGTGAGTAACCAGTCCTTTATAAATGTGCTGGCCACTATCTATTATAATATAGTAGGCTTAAACTATACATTGCGAATTAATTAAGTTATTTTAAAATAAAATGTACATGTAAGTTAACTCAAACCGCAGTGTATATATCGAAAGCAGTGAAATCGGACATTCCTAAGCGAAGATATTGAGTTCGTAAGTTCTGGTATTACAAAATTGGAAATTGAGATATCGTGGGTAAAAAGCTGAAAAGACAAAAAAAACCAACGACAACAACAACACAAAAACAAACAGACCAGAACAATTTGGAGTACATGTAATGAATTAAAAGAGTTGACATGAGATTAGGAATTAATGTTTTCTGCTGTTTCAGTGTGCATGTTCTCATCGTTGATGGTTTGGTGGACTGTCATGTAGATGTAAGCGTGATCCTAAAAATGCCTTTCACATTGACCAAAACTAATTACAAGACCTCTTCTACATTGAGGCTGGCTTTCCCTTTTAAAGGGAATTTTTATCCATATACTCAGTTAGGTTTGTGGGGTTCATTATCGAACCCCAATGGTTTTAGCTTGTATTTATATTATTTATTAACATAGGCCTATTTGTTTGTGATATTTCAAGCGTTTTAAAATTTCAAAATAATCCCATTCAATTACACGGTTGACGATGGAAATTTACTGAATTTAGAGAATGCACATCATTCACCACCTGGCCCACAGAAACTAATGAAGTAGGGAAAAGAGGAAGAACAAATTAGAAGGAAGAGGAAAAAGAGAAGAAGAGAAAAGGAGTGAAAAGGGAAAGAGAAGAGGCAGCAAAATAGGAAGTGGAGAAAAGTAGGACTGAAGACGACAAAAGTATCTACTTTAAGAAAATGTATGTGATGTCGCCTACCACGGCTATGACTCTGATGTAACGAATAGACCATTCCTATATTTGGCACCTTCCTGTCATTGATGGGTGAACATTATCACAACAATATCCACTTAAAGGGTAGCAAAAGGAGGTATAATCAGTGTTCAAATAGGGCGGTCAGCCGACCATTGGCCTGTAACTTTTGGCCTGGCCGGTAACTTTTCTGACTGGCATCTAGTTACCGGCCCGGCTGGCCGGTAACTTTTTAAGGTCAAGCCCGACTGGCCTGTAACTTTTTGAGGCATATTTCGAACACTGGGTATAATGTGATTTTTTTCATTCCTTTATAATGAGGCCTGCATGATACCTATTTCTTTTTCTCACTTTTGTTGTTTTATAGACCACTTGACATGTGACGTCATTGCCCGGCAGTACCCGCACGAATTATGGCAATTGCCATTGTTCTTTGTCCTGCAAGGTGCATATGCACCGTAGTTTGCTTAGGGCATGTGCGTTTTTAACTGCCAACCAAATTTCATATAGTACAAGTAAGCCATTGAACAGTGTAGCGGTTCGTTCAAGCATATCGATAGGCCAGTTCCTTTCCTTTGTTGATAAGCAATGATGTCAAGTGGTCTATAGTATGTGATATTGTGTATGTATAGATGGCAGGAAGGTGCCAATGATAAGAATGGTCTATACATATGTGTGTATGATGGTCTTATTTGGAGAGGACAATTGAGATGTTGTCATGATGACATAACTGAAATGTTGACATGACTACATAGATTATGGAACATGTTAATATCATGGACCAGTTTTTCCCTCTAAAATTTGATCAGTTAAATTGTGCATATATTCAAATGGAAAAAATGCATTTGTTTAAGGGATCTGGAATGAGCGTTTCGACAGTATTTTTTTGTGGGACATGAGAGCACATCAGACATATCGAATTGCATTCTGAATACAAAGAATGTCTTAATGATATCAAATAATTTTCATTTTTTTAAATTCGCGATACAATACAAATTTTATGACAAATTATAAAAATTTGATATTTTTCAAATTGTTGATATATAGAGTCCTCGAAGTAAATTTTATAAATCTAATGATATATTCTTAAAGTGTATGTAGCTGGGAGGAAAAGCCGATGATCAATTGACAATTTTGACCTTTCATATTGAAGATATGGATTTTTTTTCCAAAAAGACCTCATTTTTTTGGTGGTTTTGGAAAAAATCCATATCTTCAATACAAAAGGTCAACATTTTCAATTGATCATCGGCTTTTCATCCCACCTACATACACTTTAAGTATAAATCATCAGATCTATAAAGTTTACTTGAGTACTGTTAAATATCAAAAATATCAATTTTAATCATTTGCCATAAAATGTGTATTACATGGCTAATTTCAAAAATCTAAATTATTTGATATCAGGACATTCTTCGTATTCAGAATGCAATTCGATATGTCTGATGTGCTCTAATGTCCCACAATAAATACTGTCCAAATGTTCATACCCCATCCCTTAAGACACCTTAAGTTTAATGGAAAATACCTTCTGTGAACATGTTTAGGATACTAAGTTATGTCAAAGTCAACCTTAAATATTTAGTTTCTAAGCATGTCTGAAGACACTAATTATGCATTGCATGCAGCTGTGCAATTCACTTTTGAACATCACCAATTTATAAATGTCAAAGATGGTCCTCTGTCCTTTTGAGTTTGAAGAGTTACACAAACTATCAGGCATGCTTTTACTTTCATACTTTTTTATGCATTCTATTTTTGTTTGATGCTATAAAATTATCTGTAGAACTAAAATATTACAAAGCTTCATGGTTAAAAGAACCAAAACATTTAGTTTGCTATACAACATATAAACATGGAAAAGGTTCAATTTTGCAAAATATATCATTTAACTTTATTGCCTATTGCTTAGTAAAAAGTTGAAGTTTGTACAAATTAGAATTTTCAAGATTGTATTGCTTGAAATTTTGATGCAATTTAGATAGTAGCATGCTGTTTCAAAAATATTACTTAAATTGGATAACCCAAAATGATAGCCTATATTCAAAGCTCAGTAGGAATACAACTTGCTGATAATCTAGTTTTGGTTTTGATTTAATTTAGACAATATCAGGAATATTACTCAAGTCAGATGGCATAAAACGATACCCTATATACATGATATATACTGCACCAATAAAGTATCCTTACACTTGGAAAAATAATCACAATTTCCAGACTGAGAGGTCACATTGGATTCAATGTGGTGTCATAATGTGCAGGATTAGAAAGTGCATCTATTAAAAAAACCAAATTTACTCCAATATTGTTCAGCTTGGAAATTGTGATTATTTTGCCAAGTGTAAGGATACTTTATTGGCGCAGTATATATGCAGCAATCAATGTATATTTGCCATGTTGATGAATACTTCCATTATCTCTTCCCTCAATGACTTTTTTACTTCTCCATTTTTTAATCAATTTAGTCAATTTTAGTTTGGGAATACTAGTATTACTATTAACTCAGGGTAGATCCAAACTAAATGATAGCCTATAATACAATTGATCATAACAATTTGACTGTGCAGCAGTTGATCTTGCATCGTACCCATAGGACAATCTACTCATGCACAAAATGCTTGATAACGATCATTAATTTGGTGCCTTGTCGTGATTTTGTATGGGCTTCCGTTAACTGTGCAACTACACATGAAATCACATTTCCGATAAGGGTTTGTAGCCGTTATGTAAATAGCTTTGACTGTGGCTTTTAATCATATTACATTACATTATAGTTATCACTCCAAGCTTGAGCATGTGATAGTGGTATGTGACAGTATATGAACATGGCATTTAAATGTGCAGTCATTTAGAAACAACAGTTTTTAAGATATGAAAATTGAACTCCGCACTGCACTTAAAAAATTAATGGTGAAGATGGGAGATGTACCATTACTTATGTGAAACTCATTAAAAAATTGTAACCTGCAAGGATCCTATCGTAATTAGTTTTGGGACCGAGGGTAAAGAAGAAATAAACAAACTTTTTGTCACATTGCATACATCATTTTGTTCATAATTTGAATCATGATTTTACAGTTCTCCAAAGATACCCAGCCTGGGGACCTTGTTGAAAAAGTGAGTATGGAGATATGTGGTGGAGAAGGGTAGCATATTCAGGCTGTTGAATATAGCTAGGATAACTAAATTATTAAAAACTGGTTTAGAGAATGGAACAATTTTGTCTTCCTATTTCTCAGAAAATCTGGAAAAAAGTAAATTAGTTTTACATTGTTTTGTCAGCAAACTTTGTGAAAATTTTCCAATTTGTTTAGACAATTAAGCTTCCTTTGAAACTATAAAAATTTCAAAGTCCAGATGAAATACCATTTTCCCCTTGGCAATTAGCATAAGGCAGTGATGTTAAGGTGAGAAATGTCTTATTTTTTTATGGCAGGTGTCTTATTCAAAGACAACTGACAACACAGGCTAGCCTAATTCTAAAGCAAATTGTACAGAATTTATTGTAAAATTATGTTGCTATTTTAAATGCTGCAAATTTATCAAAGATAAGTTCTAAGGATAAAATTTTGCTAGCTACAGTTTTATCTGCTGAAGATAGCATATAACCATGATATAGCAAGAAATGTTGCTGTCACAGGGGAGGGAGCTCTATGATAGCCAAACAGGATTGTTTACATTGATATTTGTTAAAAGATATAGCCAAGTTGCTACTGATGATGATCTCATCAAATGGTTTTGGAAATACATGATCTTTCATAAGTATTCATTCACAGAAATATGAATATAAAATTTCAATTAAAGCCATAATATACGATCTTATAATATGAAACTGGTAATTTTTTTCAAACCTGATTTTTGTTTGCATATTTGTAATGTTTACACATGTCCCAACTTGCACCTTAATGGAATCGGCCAAATTTGTTGTCTTTGTTGGTCAACAGAGCAAAGTTCGACATATTATCATAATTTAAAATTATGATAATATGTCCTCCCATAGAACTGCATGTTAAATGGCCAAAATAACCAGTAGGGTTTCTTTCACTTTACCTTGTTATTTCAACTTAAAATGAACAGCAACCCTTCCTGTCAGTTATTACTAATATTATTTCAACATTTTTAATAAAGAATAACAAAATTAAATCTCTGACATGATCCTACAACAAAACGTTCAAACCCAAGGGAACGTCCATTATATATGAGCCTTATATGGAAGTCACCACTTGACTTCGATTATTCCATGGTATAAAGCCACAAGTACTTGAGTACCATCACCCACGGTCAGCTGACATTATTTTAGCAAATTTAAAAATAAATAAAAATACATTTATTATAAATGAAAATGAATCATGATATTATGATTTTAAAATAAATAAAAAATACAGGAATTATTAGTACTAGAGATTAAATAAAATAATAAACAAAGTCGTCATTTTAATAAATCATGACAAACTTATAAAATTAAAATCATGCTACTATGCTAGCCTACAGTACCATCTAAATAAATTTAAATTAATTCATGAATGATAAATAAATGAAAGTTACCTCAAGAAATTAACAAAAATAATAACATAAACAAATAATATATTATACTTAGCTGTACAAATAAACGAAAAGGCACATAAAAAGATAAAGATAAAGAAAAAATCTTTACAAATTTAAAAATAAGATAGTGATATTAAATAATAAATAGTAATAATAATATTAGGTCTAGTAATAATAATAAATAATATTTAAATAATAAAATAATGATTAATATTTATAATAATAATTTAATAATAAAAATAGTAATAAATAAAAATAAAAATAATAGATTATATAAATAAATAATAAATAATAATAAATAGTAGTAATATTATATTTAAAAATAATATTGATTACAAAAAAACATTAAAAAAAAACATTCATCCCATTCATTTATATCGTGTTATTTTTAATAATATTATCAAACTTATTTCTCCACTGAAAATTATAAAATAACTGTAAACAATTATAACTAAATATATTATAACTAAATATTAATTGAGTGACAGCCAATCGATCAAAACCCATCATAAACATCCAGGCATCCATTGCCAAGACGGCGTAAGAGGATTAGGTAAATAATAACAAAGAACTAGTATTATAATAATAAAGGACGTTCCCTTGGGTTTGAACGGTTTGTATCCTACATAGGGCATTGAGTCTTTAGGTAACCGCCCCGACACCGTCCGTGCCAGTAGGGAGAAATTCTGGATGAAGCGCCTTCGTACCATCCAGCCACACGGTCTCAACATCCAAGAGGGAAACGACTAACTTGTTTTTCATCATCATAATATTTTGCCCCCCCATTTTCAATTATTTTAAATATATGTTTCCTCCACCTTATTATTTTAGTTTTTATTTCCAATTTACATCTATCATTTTGTATTATGTTCATGTAGTTGCCATTCATTTTCATAATTCTATTCAGCCCATTGTCTTCATTCATATCCTTATCCCTCTTACTTCCATTCATGACATCCCATTTCCTGCCCCTTTTGATATTTCCCAAGAAACACTTATGTCTTCTATTGTCTTGCTAATTTCCTTTTCCTTTATGTCCATGTCCTATGCAGGGTTGCCAAACCCATGCGATTTGGCGATTTTCAACTTCCGTCCCATGCGACAAAGAAAGTGCTCCATGATTTCGCGACATTTGGGCTACTTTGAAAATCTCATCCGCGAAATGTATTAAATGTTGGGCGATTTGTGACAAAGCCGACTTCAAAACTTATTTTTTGATCATGATTGCCAATTCTTTCAATGGTCATTCAACAAAAGCACCAAACAAGTAATTCAATAAACAACTAGTTACAAAACACTCTGTGGTCAGTGTGCTTCCCATAACAATGGCACACACACGGAGGCGACTGGTTAATCGCATCACATGTTGTTGCTAAAGACCACTTGAGCTGGAGGATTATCCTTAGAATATTCCCATCTAAATACTCACAAGTGGTTTAAGACGAATTAAGTTGCTTCTTAGTGGCAGCGGGGTGCCAAGTTTGAAGTTTCTACTTCAACATAAGGGTTTTTTTCCCCGTTGGCGGTTCTTTTGAAATAAAAACCTAGTACCGATACCAAGACATTTTCTTTTGAAGCGGCATGATGATCAAAAGTACCAGCCGCTTTTGAATTTGATTAAAAATAGTACATGCACACGTTGTTATCACTCAGCTGAAGGGAAATTTTTGTAGGCCTACCCCCCCCCCCCCTATATTGCAATGAATGGCATGTCTATTAATAAATGTGTTCGTTTTCCTGGTATTTTTTTAAAATAATTTTTGTTCGTTTGTTTATAATTTGTTTCAGCATTTCCCCAAAATTAAAAAGATAGTGCAGAACCCGTCAAAAGTCAACATTTTATTTTCCTTGCAGTTTATTTTTTTCTTAAATTTTTGAAAATGTTTGTTAATTTTTCATTATTTCAATTTGCAGTTTAAACTTTTTTTTTTCTTCAATTTTTTTTTTTTACTTTAATTTATTTCAATAATTATTTCCACAAAAATTCACAAATAAATTTTCCTTACAGTAGGCTTAAGCCTATAACAAAAAAAAATCAGTTTTTGTTAGTTTTTTATAATTTATTTCAGCATTAAAAAAATAGAAAGAAAGGGTGTAGACCCCCCAGCCGCCTTTTTAATTTTTTCTTTTTTTTTAAACTTTTTCATTTTTGTTAGTTTTTTATAATTTATTTCAGCTTTTCCCAAAACTTCCAAAATAAAGGGGTGTAGAACCCCGTCAAATCGATTTTAAATTTATCTTCAGCTTTTTTTTTTAATTTTAATTTTTTTTTTCAATTTTTTCAGTTTTTGTTGTTTTTCAGAATTTATTTCAACATTTTCCAAAATTTCAAAATAAAACGGGGTTGTAGAACCCCCCTAAATCGACTTTAAAATTTTGGGCGATTTTTTTTTGGCTATTTAGGCGACATTTCACGGCTAAACCGTGACTTGGGCTGAAAAGTTTTGGCAACCCTGGTCCTATGCATGTTTGTGTGTTGTCTTGTCACTCTGCCTTTGATAAAGATCCTGCTAGGATCGAAAGCTCAGGCCCCTAAAACTTTGAAAAATTAAATTTTGACGGAATTCGTACATTAAGGCTTTAAATGGCATCCTGGAAGGGGTAAGTCTTTAAGCTCTTTTTAAAAATGTTGAAGCTGTTGCAAAATGTTTCTGATGGTTAGAGATAGCTTAGATTTACTGAAGATAGCAAGTCTCAAATACTACATCATAGAGTGTCAAACCACAAATTAAGGACCCTTTGTATTTATTTGACCAGTACTAATGGCATGAGATTTAGTTTGCATTGCTATCTACTGAAGAGAGCAAGTCTCAAATACTACATCATAGAGTGTCAAACCACAAATTAAGGACCCTTTGTATTTATTTGACCAGTACTAATGGCATGAGATTTAGTTTGCATTGCTATCTACTGAAGAGAGCAAGTCTCAAATACTACATCATAGAGTGTCAAACCACAAATTAAGGACCCTTTGTATTTATTTGACCAGTACTAATGGCATGAGATTTAGTTTGCATTACTATCTACTGAAGAGAGCAAGTCTCAAATACTACATCATAGAGTGTCAAACCACAAATTAAGGACCCTTTGTATTTATTTGACCAGTACTAATGGCATGAGATTTAGTTTGCATTACTATCTACTGAAGAGAGCAAGTCTCAAATACTACATCATAGAGTGTCAAACCACAAATTAAGGACCCTTTGTATTTATTTGACCAGTACTAATGGCATGAGATTTAGTTTGCATTACTATCTACTGAAGAGAGCAAGTCTCAAATACTACATCATAGAGTGTCAAACCACAAATTAAGGACCCTTTGTATTTATTTGACCAGTACTAATGGCATGAGATTTAGTTTGCATTACTATCTACTGAAGAGAGCAAGTCTCAAATACTACATCATAGAGTGTCAAACCACAAATTAAGGACCCTTTGTATTTATTTGACCAGTACTAATGGCATGAGATTTAGTTTGCATTGCTATCTACTGAAGAGAGCAAGTCTCAAATACTACATCATAGAGTGTCAAACCACAAATTAAGGACCCTTTGTATTTATTTGACCAGTACTAATGGCATGAGATTTAGTTTGCATTACTATCTACTGAAGAGAGCAAGTCTCAAATACTACATCATAGAGTGTCAAACCACAAATTAAGGACCCTTTGTATTTATTTGACCAGTACTAATGGCATGAGATTTAGTTTGCATTACTATCTACTGAAGAGAGCAAGTCTCAAATACTACATCATAGAGTGTCAAACCACAAATTAAGGACCCTTTGTATTTATTTGACCAGTACTAATGGCATGAGATTTAGTTTGCATTGCTATCTACTGAAGAGAGCAAGTCTCAAATACTACATCATAGAGTGTCAAACCACAAATTAAGGACCCTTTGTATTTATTTGACCAGTACTAATGGCATGAGATTTAGTTTGCATTGCTATCTACTGAAGAGAGCAAGTCTCAAATACTACATCATAGAGTGTCAAACCACAAATTAAGGACCCTTTGTATTTATTTGACCAGTACTAATGGCATGAGATTTAGTTTGCATTGCTATCTACTGAAGAGAGCAAGTCTCAAATACTACATCATAGAGTGTCAAACCACAAATTAAGGACCCTTTGTATTTATTTGACCAGTACTAATGGCATGAGATTTAGTTTGCATTGCTATCTACTGAAGAGAGCAAGTCTCAAATACTACATCATAGAGTGTCAAACCACAAATTAAGGACCCTTTGTATTTATTTGACCAGTACTAATGGCATGAGATTTAGTTTGCATTACTATCTACTGAAGAGAGCAAGTCTCAAATACTACATCATAGAGTGTCAAACCACAAATTAAGGACCCTTTGTATTTATTTGACCAGTACTAATGGCATGAGATTTAGTTTGCATTACTATCTACTGAAGAGAGCAAGTCTCAAATACTACATCATAGAGTGTCAAACCACAAATTAAGGACCCTTTGTATTTATTTGACCAGTACTAATGGCATGAGATTTAGTTTGCATTACTATCTACTGAAGAGAGCAAGTCTCAAATACTACATCATAGAGTGTCAAACCACAAATTAAGGACCCTTTGTATTTATTTGACCAGTACTAATGGCATGAGATTTAGTTTGCATTACTATCTACTGAAGAGAGCAAGTCTCAAATACTACATCATAGAGTGTCAAACCACAAATTAAGGACCCTTTGTATTTATTTGACCAGTACTAATGGCATGAGATTTAGTTTGCATTACTATCTACTGAAGAGAGCAAGTCTCAAATACTACATCATAGAGTGTCAAACCACAAATTAAGGACCCTTTGTATTTATTTGACCAGTACTAATGGCATGAGATTTAGTTTGCATTGCTATCTACTGAAGAGAGCAAGTCTCAAATACTACATCATAGAGTGTCAAACCACAAATTAAGGACCCTTTGTATTTATTTGACCAGTACTAATGGCATGAGATTTAGTTTGCATTACTATCTACTGAAGAGAGCAAGTCTCAAATACTACATCATAGAGTGTCAAACCACAAATTAAGGACCCTTTGTATTTATTTGACCAGTACTAATGGCATGAGATTTAGTTTGCATTGCTATCTACTGAAGAGAGCAAGTCTCAAATACTACATCATAGAGTGTCAAACCACAAATTAAGGACCCTTTGTATTTATTTGACCAGTACTAATGGCATGAGATTTAGTTTGCATTGCTATCTACTGAAGAGAGCAAGTCTCAAATACTACATCATAGAGTGTCAAACCACAAATTAAGGACCCTTTGTATTTATTTGACCAGTACTAATGGCATGAGATTTAGTTTGCATTACTATCTACTGAAGAGAGCAAGTCTCAAATACTACATCATAGAGTGTCAAACCACAAATTAAGGACCCTTTGTATTTATTTGACCAGTACTAATGGCATGAGATTTAGTTTGCATTGCTATCTACTGAAGAGAGCAAGTCTCAAATACTACATCATAGAGTGTCAAACCACAAATTAAGGACCCTTTGTATTTATTTGACCAGTACTAATGGCATGAGATTTAGTTTGCATTGCTATCTACTGAAGAGAGCAAGTCTCAAATACTACATCATAGAGTGTCAAACCACAAATTAAGGACCCTTTGTATTTATTTGACCAGTACTAATGGCATGAGATTTAGTTTGCATTGCTATCTACTGAAGAGAGCAAGTCTCAAATACTACATCATAGAGTGTCAAACCACAAATTAAGGACCCTTTGTATTTATTTGACCAGTACTAATGGCATGAGATTTAGTTTGCATTACTATCTACTGAAGAGAGCAAGTCTCAAATACTACATCATAGAGTGTCAAACCACAAATTAAGGACCCTTTGTATTTATTTGACCAGTACTAATGGCATGAGATTTAGTTTGCATTGCTATCTACTGAAGAGAGCAAGTCTCAAATACTACATCATAGAGTGTCAAACCACAAATTAAGGACCCTTTGTATTTATTTGACCAGTACTAATGGCATGAGATTTAGTTTGCATTACTATCTACTGAAGAGAGCAAGTCTCAAATACTACATCATAGAGTGTCAAACCACAAATTAAGGACCCTTTGTATTTATTTGACCAGTACTAATGGCATGAGATTTAGTTTGCATTGCTATCTACTGAAGAGAGCAAGTCTCAAATACTACATCATAGAGTGTCAAACCACAAATTAAGGACCCTTTGTATTTATTTGACCAGTACTAATGGCATGAGATTTAGTTTGCATTGCTATCTACTGAAGAGAGCAAGTCTCAAATACTACATCATAGAGTGTCAAACCACAAATTAAGGACCCTTTGTATTTATTTGACCAGTACTAATGGCATGAGATTTAGTTTGCATTACTATCTACTGAAGATAGCAAGTCTCAAATACTACATCATAGAGTGTCAAACCACAAATTAAGGACCCTTTGTATTTATTTGACCAGTACTAATGGCATGAGATTTAGTTTGCATTGCTATCTACTGAAGAGAGCAAGTCTCAAATACTACATCATAGAGTGTCAAACCACAAATTAAGGACCCTTTGTATTTATTTGACCAGTACTAATGGCATGAGATTTAGTTTGCATTACTATCTACTGAAGAGAGCAAGTCTCAAATACTACATCATAGAGTGTCAAACCACAAATTAAGGACCCTTTGTATTTATTTGACCAGTACTAATGGCATGAGATTTAGTTTGCATTACTATCTACTGAAGAGAGCAAGTCTCAAATACTACATCATAGAGTGTCAAACCACAAATTAAGGACCCTTTGTATTTATTTGACCAGTACTAATGGCATGAGATTTAGTTTGCATTACTATCTACTGAAGAGAGCAAGTCTCAAATACTACATCATAGAGTGTCAAACCACAAATTAAGGACCCTTTGTATTTATTTGACCAGTACTAATGGCATGAGATTTAGTTTGCATTGCTATCTACTGAAGAGAGCAAGTCTCAAATACTACATCATAGAGTGTCAAACCACAAATTAAGGACCCTTTGTATTTATTTGACCAGTACTAATGGCATGAGATTTAGTTTGCATTACTATCTACTGAAGAGAGCAAGTCTCAAATACTACATCATAGAGTGTCAAACCACAAATTAAGGACCCTTTGTATTTATTTGACCAGTACTAATGGCATGAGATTTAGTTTGCATTACTATCTACTGAGGAGAGCAAGTCTCAAATACTACATCATAGAGTGTCAAACCACAAATTAAGGACCCTTTGTATTTATTTGACCAGTACTAATGGCATGAGATTTAGTTTGCATTGCTATCTACTGAAGAGAGCAAGTCTCAAATACTACATCATAGAGTGTCAAACCACAAATTAAGGACCCTTTGTATTTATTTGACCAGTACTAATGGCATGAGATTTAGTTTGCATTGCTATCTACTGAAGAGAGCAAGTCTCAAATACTACATCATAGAGTGTCAAACCACAAATTAAGGACCCTTTGTATTTATTTGACCAGTACTAATGGCATGAGATTTAGTTTGCATTGCTATCTACTGAAGAGAGCAAGTCTCAAATACTACATCATAGAGTGTCAAACCACAAATTAAGGACCCTTTGTATTTATTTGACCAGTACTAATGGCATGAGATTTAGTTTGCATTACTATCTACTGAAGAGAGCAAGTCTCAAATACTACATCATAGAGTGTCAAACCACAAATTAAGGACCCTTTGTATTTATTTGACCAGTACTAATGGCATGAGATTTAGTTTGCATTGCTATCTACTGAAGAGAGCAAGTCTCAAATACTACATCATAGAGTGTCAAACCACAAATTAAGGACCCTTTGTATTTATTTGACCAGTACTAATAGCATGAGATTTAGTTTGCATTACTATCTACTGAAGAGAGCAAGTCTCAAATACTATATCATAGAGTGTCAAACCACAAATTAAGGACCCTTTGTATTTATTTGACCAGTACTAATGGCATGAGATTTAGTTTGCATTGCTATCTACTGAAGAGAGCAAGTCTCAAATACTACATCATAGAGTGTCAAACCACAAATTAAGGACCCTTTGTATTTATTTGACCAGTACTAATGGCATGAGATTTAGTTTGCATTGCTATCTACTGAAGAGAGCAAGTCTCAAATACTACATCATAGAGTGTCAAACCACAAATTAAGGACCCTTTGTATTTATTTGACCAGTACTAATGGCATGAGATTTAGTTTGCATTGCTATCTACTGAAGAGAGCAAGTCTCAAATACTACATCATAGAGTGTCAAACCACAAATTAAGGACCCTTTGTATTTATTTGACCAGTACTAATGGCATGAGATTTAGTTTGCATTACTATCTACTGAAGAGAGCAAGTCTCAAATACTACATCATAGAGTGTCAAACCACAAATTAAGGACCCTTTGTATTTATTTGACCAGTGCTAATGGCATGAGATTTAGTTTGCATTACTATCTACTGAAGAGAGCAAGTCTCAAATACTACATCATAGAGTGTCAAACCACAAATTAAGGACCCTTTGTATTTATTTGACCAGTACTAATGGCATGAGATTTAGTTTGCATTACTATCTACTGAAGAGAGCAAGTCTCAAATACTACATCATAGAGTGTCAAACCACAAATTAAGGACCCTTTGTATTTATTTGACCAGTACTAATGGCATGAGATTTAGTTTGCATTGCTATCTACTGAAGAGAGCAAGTCTCAAATACTACATCATAGAGTGTCAAACCACAAATTAAGGACCCTTTGTATTTATTTGACCAGTACTAATGGCATGAGATTTAGTTTGCATTGCTATCTACTGAAGAGAGCAAGTCTCAAATACTACATCATAGAGTGTCAAACCACAAATTAAGGACCCTTTGTATTTATTTGACCAGTACTAATGGCATGAGATTTAGTTTGCATTGCTATCTACTGAAGAGAGCAAGTCTCAAATACTACATCATAGAGTGTCAAACCACAAATTAAGGACCCTTTGTATTTATTTGACCAGTACTAATGGCATGAGATTTAGTTTGCATTGCTATCTACTGAAGAGAGCAAGTCTCAAATACTACATCATAGAGTGTCAAACCACAAATTAAGGACCCTTTGTATTTATTTGACCAGTACTAATGGCATGAGATTTAGTTTGCATTGCTATCTACTGAAGAGAGCAAGTCTCAAATACTACATCATAGAGTGTCAAACCACAAATTAAGGACCCTTTGTATTTATTTGACCAGTACTAATGGCATGAGATTTAGTTTGCATTGCTATCTACTGAAGAGAGCAAGTCTCAAATACTACATCATAGAGTGTCAAACCACAAATTAAGGACCCTTTGTATTTATTTGACCAGTACTAATAGCATGAGATTTAGTTTGCATTGCTATCTACTGAAGAGAGCAAGTCTCAAATACTACATCATAGAGTGTCAAACCACAAATTAAGGACCCTTTGTATTTATTTGACCAGTACTAATGGCATGAGATTTAGTTTGCATTGCTATCTACTGAAGAGAGCAAGTCTCAAATACTACATCATAGAGTGTCAAACCACAAATTAAGGACCCTTTGTATTTATTTGACCAGTACTAATGGCATGAGATTTAGTTTGCATTACTATCTACTGAAGATAGCAGGTTTCAAATACTATATCATAGTGTCAAACCACAGATTAATTACCTTTCACACCTTTATATTTATTTCACCTGTACAGCTTAATGATTTAATTCTTTGTTGGGTCCAATTTCCTTTCATGGTTGGTTCAATGATGTATTTGTTTTCTATAAACATGTGGTGGAAAACACATGTTTATTGTGCAAGCAACAAATGCTATATTCCTTTCTGTACTACCAAATGAAACTCTGGCTGCAGTGCACTTTTCAATGTTGTTTTTGAGTCCCATAAACGTCTTGAAGATGTGGATCTTTTGTTTATTTTGGAACACATTTTGGGGATACGTAAACAGCCATAGACCCCTTTGGTCCTGTTAGCAAAGCCTGTGGTACCAAATAAAGACAGAAATGGAAAGCTAATGTCTTGGTACCTAGTGTTTTATCTCGATGTGTGTTTGGTTTCTATGTTGATGGGCTGTCTATGTGCCATGAGCGTTGGTTTAGTAAAGTGGATGCATGTGCAGTATAGGATTGACAAAATATCAATATCCTTAAGGTTTAACAAGTTCCCAAAAAATATTACAGAATATTTTTATTATCTTCAGGTCACCATTCAACTAGTACAAGTTCAGGGACATTTGTAGAAGAGGGTTTTTTTCATTTAAATATGTTTACTGTCAGTATATCATTATTTATGATATGATCCAGACTGGCCTAAGGCAATATACATGGAATTGAGATACACGTAAAAATTCAGCATACAAAAATATACAAGAAAATTGTTATTTTCAAAGCTGCTTTGCAGCATATGTTTGGGATATAAGGATATCAACAGTAATACACTTGAATACTTTGAAAGTTGATGAGGATAAAAACTCAATTGTCAACATCGACTCCTTTAGTCTGATTGGATTAGGTTGTGTCACATGATTTGCTAAACTAAAATGTGAAAACTGAAACTTCTAAAGCATTTTCCTTCCTTCTTTAAACTTTAAACAACTTGTACCCTTATTCCGATTATTTGCTCATGTTACTAGCATCACCACTAAATTAATTCACGCATTATAGATGGAAATTGCAATAACTCATTGCTAAACACATGCCATGCTTTCACAGATGAAATTAACCACATTTTCTGTAATAATACTGTTTTTGTATCTTTAACAAGTCTTGATCCGTCTGTATTGAGTCAGAATCAGGCAGGGTTCATTTCAAGCTATTGATAGATATTCTTTTCTATTTTTGAAACTCCAATTTCATGGTAAAAGTATAAATTGTTGTTACCATCTTCCTTGCATTCTGGTTCATTCATTATCGCTGTGGTGTTAAATCAGTTTATCGGCTCAGACAGTGCAATATATTTATTATGAAACCAGCAAAAATGCAGCAATCATGAAATTGAATATAAATATGAATGGACTTTATTACATAAGGGATAGATGTAAAAGAAGGTTTTTCATTTGAGTTTTTTATCTACCAGTACTATAAATTGAATGATTAAGATTTCATCTTACCAGCCCAAAGGCAGCAATCATGAAATTGAGATACTATTAGTTACTATTCTTCTGATGAAAGTTCACAAGTCCAAAGATATTATTACATAGTGAAAATCCCTTTGTGATAGAACTCATCAGAATAAGTATTTATTTGGAAACAAATTTGTCAAAATGTTGGATTGTTTCCTGCCACACCCATCATCAGTCTATTTTCACCCTAGCCTAAACTTATTGATATTAAAGGAGTATTTTGTGATCCTAGCAGCATCTTTTTATGACATTTTCCAATAGATATCTACAAAAAAAGCTTATTCCAGACCCAAAATTTCAGTTGATTCCAATTTTGCATTTGCAATGCATGATCATGTTTATTACACTGCTCCATAGGCCACACACCGACATAATTTGCCTGGCTAATAATTACTTTGTCAGCAGAGATACTAAAATCAATACCCGGGATCGATACACATGAATGTACTATACACGAGTTTGATATGAGACGAAAATCTTTGGATACCGGGGTAGAAAATGATGAATATCTCCCGTAAATGATTTCGTATAAAGAAACCAGATATGGTTCCTTGCACTTGAATATATATTTTGAATAGATATGATAGTCGTTAGCTTGCGTCTTGAGAAAGAAGCTTGCGTCTTGAGTCAAAAACTGACAATAATTCTGATTTATATGTGCGAATTATATAGCGCAGTGTATAGGCCAATCGTGGAGGTAGTCTAAAAGCATATGACCTATGGCGCACCATGCTCGACTCACACACAGCGAGGACAGTCACCGACCTAATTGGGGCTATTATCAGTAGCCTTAGTCAGATGTCCTTTGGCCCATTATGCGACTCAAAACTATTAAACAGGTCGATACAAAATGGCCATGCGTGGCGGTGGATTCAACCTACCATAGCAATTTCTGCCATGAAGATATCGGGCGTGGACACTGTGGGCCACTGTATACCAGAATGTAATTCAAATTTGGCGAAATGTTTGCTAAACAAATTAATCTGCAAGATTGTTTTTTGTACATAAACATTATGCAGCCAGAGGTTTCCAGTGGTATAAAACTTTTTTTGAGAAAAGTGGGAGGATGAATAGCAAAGTACTGGGTTAGCTAGTCTACATCCAACTCATTCTGCATACAGTTAATATGTGTCTACTCCATCTGGTGTGTGTTATTATAAGCTTAAGTTTTATCCCCTTATAAATTATGTATCGCAGTTTTGAACCAATTTCTTTCTATTATTAAAACTTCAATTCAAAGTTACTTGTTATCGTTTTTCTTGATTGCATTCTCGTTGATTCATAGTATTGTGGTGTTAAATGAGCTTATTGGCTCAGACTGTGCAATGCCTTACATTTTACCTTACATGATATTACAACACAAACATAATATCTCATCTACACCGAACCATTGCACACTTTGCAGACACCTCTGCGGTTCCTCTTGACTGCATAATATAATGCTGTGATGCTAAGCTTATTTTTTATTTTGTGGCAATTGGATCGGATCTAGTATTTACCTCCTTACGGGGATTACAAAATACCACAAATCATAACTTAGTCTACATTGGCATTTCTAGCTTTATTTCTCCTTATTTAGTTCAACTTAGGATACAAAGTTCATTTTTCAAAACCAAATAAGTACTGTTTTTCACTGACCTGACAGTTTCGAGTGTCTTGGGCGACACTCTTCTTCAGAGTGATCTATGTCCACACACCTCGGGCAAATTTCGGCCTCTAGAGGGCGCACTTCTCGCGGAGATGATTGGGTCATAGATGTGACTTAGAAAATGGGCCCCTCGTCTCTGTTCATGACTTGCGGGGATTTCTTCCTTATCCAGATGGATTCCATTATTCTTCTTGATCTCGCGTCACCTTCCTTGCTGAGAATTTTGGACCCTTGCCAATCAATGACGTGATTTTACGGACTTAGTCCAACGAGGCTATATACCCTCAATAAAATAAAACTTATGGGCATGAATTCTTTTCTTATAAAATGGAGAATAACCTGGATTAATTATGATAGATATATCATCAGAATTTTGATTCAACACTCAAGTGAATGGTAAAACTGATTTCAAAGTTGGAAAATATTGAATTAAGCGTGCTTTGATGAAGTTAGGTCAAATTGGTGATATGTGGGATTTGTGAGTATAGAGAGTAATTATTTAAAGATCGCATGAGTGTGGATTTGCTTGTCTCCTGCGCTGAGCAGCCAAGTACATCAACCTTGATGTTGTGTATGTAAACTAACTGAAAGAAATTCACAATACCTGACTGTATTCATTGGTTGACAAATTGGGTAGCATCACAAATTGGATGTACACTGAACAAGCTTACCTCTGATAGAAATTAAATCCAGTGCATTTCTTATAAATAGAATTGGTGTATTTTGATCCCTAAAGTGAAATGTTTTTGGCATGTCATGTTCCAGTTCCAGGGTGTACTTACCATTTATGCACTCTAGGGGACAACTCTGTATATGGTTATCCGAGTTGTCTGTGAGGATATGTCACCCAAAGATCTCAAATTGATTATAACTGTCATGCATCAGAAGACCTTATTTTTAGTTTGGAATTGATTATCAAAGGATGGCTTGTTTCTTTTATTATTCTTGATTTTATTATATTCTGTTTGAAATTGAAAAATAATATTTACACAGATTAATGGAGTTCTTACGAGGCCATATTACTTGCATGTTGAGGAAATATGACTGTTTTTATTTTGCATAATCAAGCGGAAAAAAGAACAAAATAAATTAATACGTAACTGTGGGGCTCTATGGTGATTTGGTGAACAGACTCTTGAATTTTCCTGTAATTAAAGCACTTCAGGCTTAGTCTTTCGTGGGCATTTTAGCACACCATTGCATTGGGTAGGGCCTATTACAAGAATTTAAAAAGTAGGGGAAATTGAGCAAATTGCACATTATTGCTTTGACATTGTAGTGTTACCATTATCTTAAAGTCAAATTTACTTACTTCCATGCCAAAATAGGAAAAATTGTAAACTTTATTTGCTTCGAAAAAAATTCCAAGAGAAATGCAATATTGGACCTCTGCATCTTCCTTTTTAGCCGGAAAAACAGTGCTTTGGGCCAAAATAGAAAAATTGAAAACTTTTGCACACTTCGAAAAACATTCTAAGAAGAACTATTCTAAGGAATAATTGGCATCTGCATCTTCCTTTGTAGTCGGAAAAACACTTGGCATTGGAAGCTCAATAAGGGAAACATTGGTTGTGTGTTATGGTCATGTAGCAATGTTATTTATATCGAGGAACAGTTCTGGACAATTCTAGACATTTGATTAAGGTTAAGAATAATCCAATCCTAAGTTCCAGTTATCTATCTGTCTAGATAGCATTAATTGAACAACCTGAAATTTTCAACCTACTATCTTCAGTAGATAGCATTTATTAAACAACCTGATATCTTCTGTAGACAGTATTTATTAAATAAACTGTTATCTCCAGTAGATAGCATTTATTAAACAACCTACTGTCTTCAGTGGATAGCATTGCTTAAACAATGTGTTATCTTAAGTAGATAGCACTTATTAAACAAACTGTTATCTTCAGTAGACAGCATAGCATTACTTACACATGACTTTCAAACGGCTTTTATTGAACAACCTGTTAACCTGTAATTAGCATCTGTAAGCTGCTATCTTCAGTAGATAATATTTATTGTGTTACTTCAAACATGTGTTTGGTTTATGGATCAGAACGAAGTGAAATATTATTAGATTTATAAAAAGTGCTAGAGAATAAGGACAGAGTAACCAGTATGTAGTGCACAGTCAAATCTTTGTGATGACACATATCATATTTGCTCTGTATGTGATACCCATAGGAGGATTTAGATCTCAAAGTGGCCCACAAAAAATGCATTCATGGAATAGCCAATTGATTTATCTATTTATATTTCAAATTAGATCATAATAGCTCATAGACCTCTTGCGCATTTTATGATGCAATTTGTGACTCAAAATTAACCTTAGGCAAGTGTTATTGTATTGCCCTATATAATTGTTTTTTGAAAAAGGTGTTGACTCTATCTGCTGACTTACGTGGAGAGAATTGAGGTCACAAATATAACAAATCTGATAGTTCTGGTTAATTAAAAAAGACAAATTTAAATGCAAAATAGTGATACCTAATCTTTGAAGTGCCATATTAGGGACATGTTATGAGTAAGAATTCCATTCTAAAATGAGTGAAATTGATCTTATAAAATTCTCTTATTGGAATGAAATTCTCTCTCCACAAAAATGTTGTCCTTCATGACTGGTCTAAGAGTGTTTCTTTCAGAATTTACACATTATACAGGTGTTGATGCAATACTGAATAATTGAAGAATTTGTTTCTTCAGAGAGATAAGTGGCGACTTAAAAAAAGACATTCAAGTTAAATTTTAGAACTGTTAAATTTTTAGAGCACAATTCATGTAAGAGATGTGAAGAGGCTTTCTACAAATATATATACCTCTCTGACTGCTCCCAAAACTTATAAATTTGCATAAATAGGTCAATATTAGTCTGTATTTTTGAATAAACAGTTCAAGTAACTCCTTGTGTAAATCCTTGTGTAAATGTCAATAGCTTATTACAGTACCGTCTGCCTGGGCTTAGTTGTTTGACATGGTTTGTAAATTCACAAGCTTTACTTACTTTGACTTACTTGTCATAAAAAGTACTGGTTTATAGGTACTACATAAGGAGGAGAATTGTCAGCAGCACCCATTAATCACTTCTGGTTTGTGTTACACAAATCTCATCGTCGTCAACAGAAAGCATTCGTGCATCAAATTTTCGTTCTCCAAAAATAAAAACATTGAGTCGTGATGATTGAATCTGAATGAAATCAAGTGAATTCTAGCATCTGTTTTGGAAGATGTTTGAAGACATCTTAAATGTCACATTAATTTAAAATTCAACAACATGCTTTGTGTATCATGCTTTCTTATGGTACAAATAGAAATTCATTTATATGTTTTATAGCACCATTCAACATTCACGTATCACTATTATGAGTTTCAAATTTTACTCTTTCACTCAATTGATTCACAGTAGAAAGACCAATATTCTTTTCACTTCATTTACTATTTTGAATTTCTTCCCCCAAATATTTTTCTTGCCCCCCCCCCCCAGTTTGCCCCCCACTATTGAGGCAAAACGCAAAACCCAAAATCTCGTAAATTTCTACTTTTTGCGGCAATTTTGCCCCCCCCTGAAATTCACTTTGCCCCCCCTTCCCCGAAAAAAAATTCCTGGCGCCGCCACTGAGAATCTCCCAGCCTTACACATGAACAATCAAATGTATAACACTGTATTGGTGTGCTAAATGCATATCATTTGGCAGCACTAGTATGGCATTTTTATCAGTCCCAGCTATACTCATGATGTTTTTAGTAAAATACCCCGTTAGGTAAAATAAATTTAGCTCAACCAAACCTGCCCTTTACCAAAAGCATGTTTACTCAGACTGATAAAGCCGAGCCAATTAGATCCACAAAATTATTCAATAAAAATGTATCTGACCTCGGGATGATCTAAACCAATTTTGTTCTTCTTACTATATTTAGCCTATTTCTGTATTATTTTTTCTTTTCTGGGTTCATAATCAGGTGAATTTGAGGATTCTCATGGATGTTTCCGTAGGTTCTCCACTCTGTGACTTAAACTTGTCTTACTTAATATTCATAGTACATACTAGCTACATAAGTGTGCCAAATATATAATAGTGATTCAGGGGACATTTTGTTACTGCATGCACAGACTGTGAAAATAAAAAAATATACTATTGCAATTTCATTTTTTAGATATATAACAGAGATGATGGCAACAATGTTATATACAGTGAAATCAGAAAAGCTTTACTTGGTTTCTTTTCTAGTTTGGGTTCAACACTATACTCAATTAACTAAATCGTTCAGAAAACAAGCTGGGACACTTTCAAGTTTAAATGTATCACATGCACAGTGCACACACCAACACAAAAGAAACATAGAGCAATGAATTTCAATCCATTCCCTCATTCTGATAGTTTTCAGATTTGGCCTTGATGCTACTCATTATTCCAGCAAAAACTCATTAGTTAAAAAATGATCTTCGTTCTTATATTACCCAAGGTGTCCTTAATCAATACACTCAATAGTACAATTTCATTCTAGCAGTATGTACACTTGAATGGCACAGAGCAAACGCTGTCACTGGAAAGTGAACCAATATTATGAAACCAATACTGAACTGAGACCAACCATGATATGCCCTATACACCAATCCGACTTCGCCATTACTGCGGTGTCCCCGATGTAAAACTGCGGTGTCCCGAGGTCGGGGGTTCCACCTTCCACCCATTATTTATTGCGTGCTACACAGAATTGTAGCCGGGAATTGTACACAACAGTGATATTCAATACACGATCATAAGTATTGAATTACGAATTAAATCTCCCGCTCTGGTACATCTGTGTTACCGTCAATAGAGGGCCAAATACAGTAAACGCTTCTCGGATTGGTGTATAGGTAAACACGTTCTGTCTAATGAAGATTCATCCAGGCTGAGCAGGCATTTTGTTCTTTCCTATTAAACTCCTATTCTTCTGTTATATCCCTCAGAGCCATAACTTTAGTTAGTCTCATAATAGTGGTACTTCAGATTTCATATAAATGCAACTTGAAAGGTAACCTCCTTTCCAACCCTAGATGCTCCAACAGTGGCAGTGCTACAGGGGGCATGGGGTAAATCCCCCAGAAAGACGCTCTGCCCCCCCCCCCCAAAAAAAATTGAAAAGAGGGTTGAAAAGCCACTTTTTAGCCAAAATTTGGTGAAATGTCTGGCCCTGACTGACCCCATTCAGGCTAAATGAGGAAATTGTGAAAATAGAGTTATCATGCATCAGAAACTTACTCAGAAATGAGGCATGCTATCACTGTAATTGCTACATCCTTAGCAAAGTTGATTGCAAAGTGATGATCTGTTATACCCAGGGACAGGCGATTTGCACGAACTTTATTACCGCTTATTTTCTCATGTGGTTTATTGTTTTTAAAGAGGCGTAGTCCGATTTTGCACATTCTGCTTTCTATCTTAGATTGAGGCCTACCTTTAAAACAATACGTTTCAAATTTAGAGTTGCGTTGCTGTAGCTGTTAATCCGGTTATAACGTGTATAACAATGCCCTCATAGGATGTGCATACACTTCTGGTATGGTAACCACAAATCACTATGTTTTTGTTCACACCATTTAAACAAAACGTATCTCGGGAGTTAGATTTCACCGGGGTAATGAGAAAAATATAAGCTTTCTTCTAATACCCAAATCCCAATTCTGATGAATAAAAATGAGGGATGAGGCTGTGGATCGGGTCACATACCTTTAAATCCTTATTTTTGCCGTATCTTAAAGGAGTATTTCGTGATCCTAGCATCCTCTTTTTATGACATTTGTCAGTACATATCCACGAAAAAAGCTTATTCCCAAAATTTCAGTTGATTCCGATTTTGCGTTTGCGAGTTATGCATGATTATGTGTATTACACTGCTCCATAGACAATGTTGTAATTTCGTTCTGGTGCACCAGAACGAAATTCAAATTTTGCGATATCTTTGCTAAACGAATTAATCTGCAAAAAATATTTTGTACATAAACATTAGGCCTACGTAGCCAGAATATTCCAGTGATATAAAAATCTCAACTTTTTTTGAGAAAAGTGGGGGGATGAGGCTGTGGATCACGAAATGCCCTTTTAATTTCACAATTGCTACCTTTTTTGGGGGGCCTGATTGGATCAAATTGCGTCACTAATATATAATGACACTGGAGGAAAATTAAAAACTTCGGTCAAAGTTTTGCCACAAGTTTAAAAAAATAACGGTTAGTTCATGAAAAAGAAGAAGTGAAATTTAGCAAAACGCGACGAGGTTTATTTGCCCGTAAGAGAGCTCTATTGTTCCGCTATTGTATCCGCTATTGTATCCACTATTGTATTCTATTCATAAAAGCTACTGCAAGAATCGCGGCAAATCCCTGATATTGCTGATGTCTACATGACGTTTAGCATTTATTAACAATCAAAATTATCCCATACTCTTACATTTATAGTCTTATTCTCACCTTTTATATAATATTAAGAAATTGCAATTATGAAAACTACAAACTTTGAAAGTGAAAATATATTTACCATCGAAAATATATCATACTTAAATTCTATAGAGTCTATAATATATCCAACCCAGAAGTGCCCATTTATTTAAATTGTTGTAATAGCGCCCAAATATCCCCACAAATATCTTATACACAATTTTATTGATTCATTTTGGGCTAAATCAAAAGTCAGAAGTAGTTAAAAAGGGCAACATCCTCACCATTACTTGCTGCTTTACAAATTATCCTCGCTTGACCAAACATGCATAGTACGTTGATCGAAAAACCTAGCGTGGTTGTCTAACAATGCAAAAGAGATGTACAGCTTACCCACTAACACTAGCTCATTTACAAAAACCTATTGAACAGTTACGTACGTAGTCCATCGATAGTGTGGACACTCTTCACTCGCAAACCACCAAAATTCATGCTATTTTGGCGTTGGAAAAGAAATCTCGTGAATAGAGTGCCCTCTCTACTATCTGCCTACATGTTTACGTTCTAGAAATGCCAACTAAAATCATCCAACAACTTCATTTTAAGAATTATTTCAGTATAGAAATCAATAGGAACAGAAAGAGTATGGTCTACACATTCCAGGAAAATGTTTTTTTGTTTCTTCCGCCATTCTATATTTCCTAAAATTATCATATTTTTCTCCAAAATCCTATGTAAATGATTCTCCACGCTACGCAGAAATTATATGCGATAAATCATACAAATTTGCCACAATTTTACATCACTTTAGACAGTATTGCAATATCTTGATGATTTTAGGCATTTTCAACGGCAACTTGAGTATATTCAGAAATCAAATATCGCGCCAAGGGATGACACTCTTATTCACGCATTCATTTACAACGCAAACTTGTATCGAATCCCGGTGGTTTGCGACCAATGAAATGTCCGCACCCCTGGATTTATTCATCCCTGGTATGAATTATTTATTAGGTTTGTCAAGGCAATAACCATGATCCGTTTTGTAATAATATAAAAGCACTTGCAATAGAATCCCGCTGAGTTCAATGAACTGCGCCCTGAAACCGATGGAGAGGTGCCCCATAAAGAAGCTATTCCATTGACCTCTATTAACAGGTCAGTGAGCTCTCCATACACAAATGAACAAGTACAATAGGACAAGGCCAGCACCTATTACCTGCTTTGTAACATGTTATTTTGAAGTCGTGAAGATTAGTAATCGTCTGTGCATATGAACTGCGCATTTATGATGCAAAATATTAGTTCTATATAATATAAAATTGCAAATACTGGTATTATGATACACGGTATAGGTGATATATAAAACGACTAATAAAATCATGTCATCATGGCGTCATGTCAAAGGTTCATTATATCCCGTATATGTTTGTCTAAATTCATATATATATTTGAAAAAAAATTCTACACCCATTTAACATGTACTCAGGTGGAACCTTGCCTTTTTAATTTTAATTTCTTTTTATGTAACAAATTCAGGTTTTTCCATTATGCGGCCCGCCGGGCAATACAAATTTAATGCTAACATTGAATGAACGCAGAATCATTAAGAATGGGCGTTTCTAGTACATACAGCGTCTGACTCTACCTGAGGACCTAGCCTAAGTCCCATGGGCTCCAAGAGTGGCTCTCCATACACACATGAACAAATACAATGACGGGTCGCCATTGCACTCCATACACAAATGATCAAATACAATGGAGAGTCCGACTGCCATGCAAATGAGCCAAGTGCCCTCTCAAGGGTCTGCTCTGTGATATCACACTGATCAGACTGATCTTTATGTTATTACAGCGAGGCTCACATACAATGTTCAACACAAAGTGAACGATGTTATAACTTGGAGGGCTAACAAACCAACACCGCCAAATAAATTCGACTGACGTGTGAACAACGTGGGATGCTATGAGGAAATTGAATACTCGTTGTCTGATCATGCATGTGTGTTTATGGTTCGGATAGCGGTTACTTAGCAACTCTCGTTCCGCCTTGGGTTTATTGAATACACTCTATATAAAGTCATCAATATGTCGTGTCCAGTCCTTGGCTGAACTATTGGGTTCAGCTATTAATTCTTTTAATAATTCTGTTAACCCCATAGCATTAAAAAAACTAGTATTTTGATAAATAAAATAGCTGGATGCGGTATGCAGCTGATTGGGGTGGTTACGGTCGTTAAAACCACTAACCGCGAAATATGGATATCCAACTAGTTTGCCCGCAGGGTTACAAAGAACCGCTAACCGCGAAATATGGATATCCAACTAGTTTGCCCTCGGAGCTTCAAAAACCACTCACCCCAAATATGGGTATCCAACTAGTTTGCCCCGCAGGGCTACAAAGCACCATTAACCGCGAAATATGGATATCCAACTAGTTCACCTCGCATGGCTACAAAGAACCACTTAGCGCGCAATATTTTTTTACCTCAAAAAAAGAATTAATATCTACCAAAAAAACGTTTCAAAAGCGTAAAAGCGCCAAAGTTTAAAAATCTTTCCTGTGTGGCTTTTCACCCTTTTTTAAACTTGGTCCCATTTATGAAAGTTTCTAAAGACCCATACTGAAGTCATCTATAGGCTACTTGTTGGTTTTCTTAGTTGTCAGTGTTTATTTTGTAGAGCAAATGAATTAATGTTAGTATGCGTAATTGAAGTTTTTTTCGTATAGACGTTATAATGTATTTTGTAGCAAATACTCACTTTGTTTAATTCTTCATCGTCATGTGCGATTCTGCGCCTTATGTACAGATGTAGGGCCTATATGTAGCAGGTTGACACACAGTCAATTTGCTAAGTATATATAATACTCTACTACTCTTTATGATCACGCAATATAATAAAACATAAACCTTGAAATGTTTTTGATAACTTGCATGTAAAAATTAGGACTCATTCTTCATGTTATTACTACTTTACTAAATGGGACCAAGTTTAAAAAAGGGTGAAAAGCCACACAGGAAAGATTTTTTAAACTTTGGCCGCTTTTTACGTTTTGAAACGTTTTTTTTGGTAGATAACCTTTTATCATATGATTCTATTGATTTAACTCCACATATAGATAGGCTATAATAGAACAGAGTGAGATTTTGATATCACCAGATGATCACAGAGAAAGAGCTTATCAATGGTTTTGTTAAAAATCTACTATACAGGAAATCTTACCTAAATTGGACTTGTTTTCCTGAGGTACGATCAATTTTTATAAAGAACAAGAAAATGCAAAGCATGTTGAACATTTCTGTAGGCTGTTTATTTAAACCAAATTTTAATGACAAACAACTCTTACCTCAATCTCATTATGATTATAGTATAAATTATTCTTTCTGGGTCAAGATGTACCAGGCTAACAAAGGTTGCATAGAATTTATTGTATGTCTATTCTATTGAGAGTAAGGGGCTGCATTATCTGGTGCACTTAACTCTGTGGACCAGTTAGCTTATCTGTTTGGAACTGTAAATGGTTCTTTGTAGTGTGCATTTGGCCCGGGCATTTGGTAAGTTTTGTTTTTAAAGTTCTTCATGTATACACTACTGTCTGTTCAATTAGCTTAGATTCTTGAATTTTTAAGATATTTGAAAAAATAGAAAATTGTGGTCAAAGTCATCAAAGAAAAGTGTTAGCACAGCCTTAGACCTAACGTGATTTATACTTTTCAAATTCCAAAGTTCAATTAAAACCCCATTTCTTTTCAATTTTGCCTCATTTTAGGCAGTTACTTGGGTCCACCAAAAGGGTTCGCGACCTTTTTACAAATCGAGTGGGACGGTCCATTCTCAACTTAGGGCATAGACCCTATCCAATTTAGCAAAACAATCTGTCCACCAATCTGCCCTGCCATTTCAATTGTTATACCGTTCCGGTTATTGGATAGGTTCTATAGGTGATGATGGTCCACCGGTTTTTGTTACACGAATGCATAACATTATTCTGAGCATTATTTTTTCCTAAACAATGACATTAAAATTATGGATTTCGTTCTTATTTCAACTGGTTTACAATGTAAATTGAGTTTTGTTCAATACCATCATTCCTTCCCAAGAATATCAGCATTCGCTTGACATTTTCAGATACAAGAACTTCACAAGAACTTAATAATATTTTCTTGTACAAAAGTTCTTTTGTTTCCAAATGTCCTTCGCATAGTTTGTATTCAACAAATAAAACGAAATAACAAATTGAAAATAAATGTGTAGTTTTATAATAATAATAATAGGCCTATAGACCTACACCTTCTCAGACCCATTCGCACAAATAAATGAATAAATAAATAAATACGCAAGGAATGTATTTATATAAGCTGGGCCTATTTTAGACAACCTTAGTTCATAAATAATAACGTAATGTTTCAACAGTAGGGATTAGGCCTACTGGCAAATATAGCTATTTTGCTGGACAATACTTCCTGATGCGGATGGTTGAATAAATACTATCTCAGCGCACACACCACTCCACGCCATACATAAATTCTGCCAGTCACATTTCCCCAATATGAAATTTTTTTAAAGTAAAATTTTAATTTTAATTTTACTTCATTAACATTTGGCGGAGGCGGGGTTCGAACTCACGGCAGCGGACTGCTTTGGATACACTATGAACCCAGCGCCTTAGACCACTCGGCCACTTGTCTTCTTGTAATTCATTTGAAACTTATTTGAACATATAATCGCAACTTCAACATAGGCCTACCACGTGACAAGCAAAGGCAGAAAACGTACCATATTTTGGAATTTTATTTGCCTAAAAACATTTATGTGTATTATTAGCGCTCAATTATTGTTAACTGTGTGTTTTATACAAAAAAATCCAATAATAAACATAACTGGGCGTCTGTATGGACAATACATTATATCGATTTTGACACGTGCTTGTGTCTCAGTACATTTCCATGGTCAGTAAAATACTATAGAGGAAAACCTACCATTTTCTTGTATACACGTTCGATGTTTTTATCAATTACATAAAAAGTCCATTTTAGACCCCAAATGTTTTTTCAGGAAATAAAAGATTAGATTACCATAAAAACGAAACAGTAATCTTTTGCGGGTCTAATGTAATATTCACATAGGATTTTCAACGTTTTTCTATCCTTATTCTTGCTCAATTAAAAAAATATTTTGGCGTATATAAAATTGAAATAAAATTCTCTGCTTCTTAAACGACATCAAATGTGCCACAATTGGGTATCACGAATCGTTATATATGATGTGCAGTTAATATTCATATTTTCTTTTATACAGAGGATGCTTCAGTTTTGACAGGAAAAATATTTTCTTGAAAACCCTCTCACTCGGTTATTTTAAAAAGGTAACCACGCTTCCCTAGAATGTGCAATAAATTAGCATTAAAATTTTTCTTATTCTAACAGCAAGCGTTTCTAGAATGTTTTATGGCGAAATGTGGTGTACTCAGCACATTATGACATTCGTCCCCATTGCTCTAAATGGATTGATTCAAAAAAGTTTATGGTACCCGACGTTCTACGGCTTTTTATAAAAATATCGCGGGAAAAGACCAAAATTGAAAAGAAATGAGGTTTTAAATTGAACATTAGAATTTGAAAAGTATAAATCACGTTAGGTCTAAGGCTGTGCTAACACTTTTCTTTGATGACTTTGACCAAATTTTTTTATTTTTTCAAATATCTTTAAAATTCAAGAATCTAAGCTAATTGAACAGACAGTAGAAATTAAGTGTTCAAAGTTCATCATTTAACTGAGTGCTCCATTGATATTTACTATAACAAAGAAGCCAGTATTTGAAGAAGAGCGAAAAAGGCATTTCAATATTGAACTCTCAGTCTCTTGATCTGTTCTTTCATATACTTTTAAAATATGCAAGTATTGAAAGAAGTGGGAAAAAGGTATTTTGACATTGGACCCTGAACGCTTGAACGCTCTTTCATATGCAATATTATACAACTTTTCATCTGCATTTTTATAGGGAGTATGATTGTATGCAAATCAAGTATAGAGCTTAAATCATGCACAACATGTTGAGACACTTCATGCATTTTGGCCATTCCGGCTCCCCTTGAACAATATTGAGTGCTTATCACTGAATGATTGAGTGGAATATTATTACACTATATTGCATCCAAAATTCACTAATATGCAATCTGTTCGAAATTCATGAAAGTAGTACAAATCTGGAGGCACACTTCCATGCTACCCATGTATAATGAGCAAATGGCTGCAGCTTTCCTGTGTGAATCATGCATAAGGCTATAAATCCTTTTTCTGATTTTGATTTTCATGATTGTTTCTGTTACACCTGTTGTGTGGTACACCTGTGTCACATCGGTTTTGGTTCACCTGTGTCACATCTGTTTTCATGGTTTTAGATATACCGTAAAAACTTGATAGTTATCATTATGTGCTTACTATCGAGCGCTTTTAAAACATGTAAACGTAAAGTGCCCCATCCACTAAAGTGTAAAGGGTTTTGAGCAAATCAGCGATACACATAGTTATATATGAACAAGTAAACCTGCAAATTTGTGTCTCAACCCCATTAGCTTAGTTGGTAAAGCGCCAGACTTTGATACAATTTCATGTTGAAAAAAATGCTTGATAGTAAGCACATATGCTAACTATCGAGTTTTTACAGCAGTGTGGGAAGTAACATTCAAGACTGAGAATGGCCATTTATACCTATTTTTAGGCAATTTTACCAGGCAACTTGCTCAATGTTACTAGGGAAAGGGAAATTTGTTTAAAAATAAGTATATGAAATTTCTACTCCATTTAGTTTTTCAGTGAAACTATAAATCCTGGGCATTTCAAGAAGATCCATAGTTGTATGGAAGAAGCAGGCTTGTCAATAAACACCTAAACTGATGGGTACAATCATTTTGATACAGCCTGTATGAAGTTTGAAATAATGATTCAAAATTTAAGATATATATAATCCATGTTTATAGAGAGTCTTGCTTAAAGACTACATTCTTCATAAATTTAATTAGCAAAACATGTCTGAAGACACTCATTATGCATGGCATGCAGCTGTGTGTTTTCATCTGGGTAGATCACCAATTTGTAAAGTCCATTTGAGTCTGAAGAGTTATATGAGACATCTTTGTACTTTTCTGCATGTGTTGTTGCTTGCTATAATGAAAACGAAAATTTTATACTCTTGAACTAAAACTACCAAGTTACACTCTTTAAGTATTTCATGATTAAAAAACACCTGTCTGTGGTACAAAATAGGCTATGCCAGTTGAAATCCATACACCCTATTAAAGACATGACCTTAATCTCCCGCACAGGGAGTGTGGATTTAAAATGGGGTTACCTGAATGGGTGACTCCTTTTGAAATCTACACTACCTGTGTGGGAGAATAAAGTCATGTCTTCCACAGGGGGTCTATAGATTTCAACTGGAGTAGCTCAACATAAGCATGGATTACAATATAGATCATAAGAGATTGCTTTTATTTAGGAGATAAAATTGTGAGGATAATTTACCCTATTTCCTTTATTTCATCCTTTATTTTTCAAGAAACTTTTATTATTTAAAATTTTGATTCAATTTAGATAATACCACTTTTAAGAATAATACTTAAATTGAATAACTCCAAAGATCTTTTGTATCGGTTTTACTGACTTTTCTTTGTTGTTGCTGTTCTAAAAAAAAGATTCATTTGATCAATATCAGTTTCAGGATGATTATTCAAGTCAGATGACACAAAATGATACCCTATATCGCAGCAATCAATATATACCTGGTGATGATCTAGTTCAATTGTTCTTTGCTTCACTTTCTTTGCTATTGCTGCTATAAAAATTCTAATTCAACTACAATAATATCAGTTTCAGGAATATCATTCAAGTCAGATGGCACCAAATGATAGCCTATATAATACATTCAATATCGCATTGGTGATGATTGATTCCCTTTTTCTCATCCCTGTGACTTTTTTTGACTTTTTCATAATTTGTTGATTCAATTTAGTCAATTTCAGTATTGGGAATACTATTATTACTCTAGATAGATCAAAACTAAATGATAGCCTATTATACAGTGGATCATTGACTGTGCAGCAGTTGATCATCTATCGCAGCCACAGGTAGACAAGTTACTCATGCACAAAATATTTGATAACGATCATTAATTTGGTAGCCTCCTCGTGATTTTGAATGAGCTTCCGGTAACTGTGCAACTACACATGAAATCACATTTCCGATAAGGGTTTGTAGCCGTTATGTAAATAGCTTTGACTGTGGATTTTAATTATATTACATTACATTATAGTTATATACACTCCAAGCTTCAGCATGTGATAGTGGTATGTGACAGTATGAACATGGCATTTAAAGGTGCAGTCATTTGGAAACCCGGGCACTTTTTAAGATATGAAAATTTAACTCTATACTTAAGTAATTAATGGTGAAGATGGAAAGATGTAACAAAATACTTATGTGAAACTTATTAAAATTGTAACTTACAAGGGTCCTTACATAATTACTTTTGGGACCCAAAGTAAAGAAGAAATCAACTTTTACCACATTATATACATCATTTTGTTCATAATTGGATTCATGATTTTAAAATTCTCCAAAGATACCTAGCCTGGGGACCTGAATGAAAAGTGAGTATGGAGATACGCAGGGTAACTAGCATTCAGGCTCTAGAGTATCGGGCTCTAAGGTAATCACAAGATGGTTTAGAGAAGAGATGTATTTTTTCTTCAAATTTTGCAGAAAACGTGATAAAGATGTTAGTATTATATTGTTTTTAGTTAAGAAATTATGTAAAATTTCTCTAATTTGTTTAGAAACTTGAGCGTCATTTGAAATTGAAATTATTTTAAAATCCAGATACATCAGTGTACTTTCAGATGTCTTATTTTTTATTTTTTTAGGAGGGCGAGTTAGCGCAGTGGTAATTCCCTCGCTTTGCACCACTGAGGTCCTGGGTTCAAGCCCCGGCGCGGCCCAAGGACTCATGTGCACTTGATTTATCCCGATTCCATGCTCGCTCTCGCAGGTTTTCTCTGGGATCTCTCGTTTCCTCCTGTATCGCAAAAAATCGGTGATTAGTTGTTTGGTTATCAAAAACTTCCTTCACCCAATGGAATTTGGGGAGCTGCACAGATAATTGGTGGATGTTACAATCTAAATGCGGAATAGGTGTGCGCCGTTCGGCAGCAACCTAGTTGATGCGATCTGATTGTGATGATTCACCATTGCAGCGAAATTACAGTGCTTTGAGTCCTCTAAGATCTGGAGAAAGGCGCTTTATAAATCCAAAATTTATTTAAAAATTTATTTAATTTAGTATATCAGAATCCCAGGTGCACCTCTCCACCAAAACCAATAGCCCTCTACCCAGGCTAGCCTAATTATAAAGAAAACTTCTACAATATAAATGATTACATAAATCTTGCAATCAACTGGTAATAGTATGACTTGCTTGAAAAATGGTTCAAATGCTTGATCTCATCAAATATAAAGATTCACACATTTTTCCTATATCATGATTGAAGGCATTTCTTGTCATTCTTCAATGTAAATTGTCACATTGACACAAGACAGGTGTGACACAGGTGTTCACCTGTAAGCATGGTAAGTCAAATACAATTATGGAAATCAAAATCAGAAACAGGATTTTATAATACAATCATATACATAATTGCCATAGGCAAGCTGCAGCCATTTGCTCATCACACATGGTAGCATGGAAGTGTGCCTCCGGATTTGTTTCTTTTTCATGAAATTTAAACTTAAGGTTGATTGGAGGGGAGCATGAACTGGTGGTGTTTGCACTCAAATATTGAGACAAATAAAGCTGACACACAAAACAAAGGGTATGGAATCTATAAAGGAGATTCCAAGGCTATAAGGTGTATCATTTCTGTCCCATGTGCAGTACCCGCTAGTCCGAAGGACCGCTAGTCCGAAGGTTCGCTAGTCCGAAGGTTCGCTAGTCCGAACACGTATTTCAATGGAGGATGTGACGGTCGCTAGTCCGAATTTGCAAAAAGGTTCGCTGGTCCGAAAAAAAGGTTTGTTAGTTCGAAGGTTCAAGCTAGTCCGAAGGTTCGCTAGTCCGAAGGTTTGCTAGTCCGAATTTATTAAAAGGTTAAGCTAGTCCGAATTGTTAATCAGGTTAGCTAATCCGAATCAAAAAGGTCCGCTAGTCCGAATTTTATACAAGGTTCGCTAGTCCGAATGATAAATAAGGCCCGCTAGTCCGAATTCTAAATAAGGTCCGCTAGTCCAAATCGATGAAAACTGTATATCTATGTTCTAAAGACACAAAAAGTATACATGGTATAGATGCTGCCATTTTTCTAAAGTATTTGAATATTTATTCCTTTTAAAAATTACTGATGTAGGTTTTGCAGAATGAATGAAATTGCAATCAAATATACACCATCGCCTCAATGGTAATGGAAATAATTCAAAACAACAACGAGAGCTAGGCCTATAATGAATGTCTAAAATACAAACTTTTCTATTTATTTTATTTCTTCATTGATTACTTTCTCTTCTTCCTTTAATTCTTTCTTTCTTTCTTTCTTTCCTTCTTTCTTTCTTTCTTTTCCTTCCTTCCTTCCTTTCTTTCTTTCTTTCTTTCTTTTTTTTCTTTCTTTCTTTCTTTCTTTCTTTTTTTTCTTTCTTTCTTTCTTTCTTAAATTCAGACAAGCGGACCTTATTTAAAATTCGGACTAGCGAACCTTATATATAATTCGGACTAGCGAGCGTTATTTCAAATTCGGACTAGCGAACCTTGTTAAAAATTCGGACTAGCGGACCTTATTTAGAATTCGGAATAGAGAACCTTCGGACTAGCGGACCTTCGGACTACCTTCGGACTAGCGAACCTTCGGACTAGCGAACCTTCGGACTGGCGGGCCTTCGGACTAGCGGGCTGTAACCGATTTTGCTTGGGAAGGGGATATTCCCCAAAACTTTTGTTTTTATATATTGTTGGCTGTAACTCAAGAACCGCAACACCTATGGAAATATTTGACTCATTTTCTATCAGCTCAATGCATTATATTAAGAAGTTCACTGCTGTTTTTTATTTGAATTGTTAAAACTGGACAAATATGGCCCAGGAAATACGGTTCCTGCCATCAAACTTGCCATAACAATAACATCTGAACAGATTGCGCATCAGTTTCACGGTTGTTTGATGGGTCATTTTAAAGAAAAGTTGAACAATGATGGCGCTATTTATTTTAAATCATTTTTGCATCTTAACAAGGGCCCGGTGTTGTCACTTAACATTGACTATGTGTACGCATGATCGTTCCCAATTTCGCGAAAAAGGGGGTTATTTTTAAACTATGTTCGCGAACATTTTATGTTCGCGATGTTTAAAAAATAGGGTTGTTTTTTGACGACGGTGTACTCGAAATTAAAAAATAGGGTATATTTTTGTTAATCATCATCATGATAATGTTGAAATCCCAAGGAATCTTACCATTTCTCGCTCAATTTACTCCCGGATTTCACTTTTGTGAAACTTTTTTGCCTTCCTAATATCCCGGCCTAAATATTCAGCAACACGCTCGACTCGGTTTTATTTGTTTCATGGTTTGTTTACACCGATTACGTCACTGGGGACTTACCCAAGTTTCAAGTTTCAAGTTTGTTTTATTGTACGAAAAACCTTCAAAAAGGTACATGTACATAAACATGAAAATTGGCCGCTGATTCCATGAGACTTTTTTCATTGGCTTTATTAATGACGCGCCCGGCCTCCGGAGCCTTGACAAACTGGGTACCCACAAACCGAGCCACAAACTCTTGAAATGGCACCTGATCATAAAGGAATTGTTCCTTCTGAACCTTCTGAAGTTGTAGTCAGCAGGGCGAAAACCGCAAATCGCTAACTATTTGGTGACCGGCAAGCTAGATGTTTTTCTTGAAAATATCTAAAGATGGGGCTGATATAGTGGTTTGAGTGAGGGAATTCGTGGCAAATGCCAGAGTTCGTAATTTTTGTCAGTCAGTTTATGTATTCAGAGGTTGATTAAATGTAAGCCCAGAATACATTGCAGCCACTGACAGCATGTTTGAGAAACACATGGTTATTTTCAGAAAACATCACGCTGGGCTCCTGGGGGCTCCTGCTGTGCATGGTCAAGGTTGTTATACTTATACAACAAATAAGGCCAAAAAAAAAAAAAAAAAAGTTGTTTGTTTGTCCTCCACCGCCCGCTCCTCAGATTAAGGCCTGACCAATATTTTTTTTTTTTTCTATTTTTTTTTTTTTTAAATAAAAATAAGTAAAATTCAATTTTGTTTTTGAGATTTGGAGTATCTCTGGACCTAGCTAGAGCTAAATACTAAGATCTTTCAATGGTTGAAAGTAAAAAAAGCCCCCCAAAAACATTTTGTGTCTTCAATATGCAAAGTTATAACTTGTGTTCATGTTATAGTCTATTATTTTGAGTGATTTCAAAATACATTGGATTTGAAATCATTAAAAGACTATGACATGAACACAAATTAGGCCAATTACAATTGATCCTTAGTTTCCTGTTTCCCTCGCGCGTCCAAAATCAAGAATGGAAAAATATTTAATTATTTTATTTTAATTTAGGTATTTTCATCTTTTAATTGACTTTGTAATTACTTTTATTTGCTAATATCTGTTTTTGATCATCTCAACTTTGATTATGAATATAAAACAAGAACATTGTAGGGTCCCCTACTAATATTAATGTAAAAAATCAATTATAAAGGTAAAATAATTAAATCCGTAGTCTTAGTCAAAATGACCAAACAGACTGTTGATAATAGCCACGACCACATTTTCAAAATAAAGAAAGTAATAGATAATTAATAATTAATAGATAATTAATAATTAATAATTAAAAGTTGCCTCGTCCTTTATTTTCAAACTTGAAACAGGAAACTAAGAATTAATATTGTGAAGGGCCTTATAGCTTTAACTTCATATTAAAGAAACAAAATGTTGGTTTTTTGAAGTCACCATGAATGATTGTAGCAATTAGCTCTAGCTAGGTCCAGGAATACGCCAAATCCAAAAAAAAAATTAAAAAAAAAAAAAATCCGCCCGCCCGCACATCCTCTTTCAAAGCTGTGGAGGACAAACAAACAATTTTTTTTTTTTTTTGGCCTAAGCAATGTGTCTGAATGCATGCATGTGCAAGAAAACTTTGCTGGTTCCACCTTCTTTTCCCAAGCATATAAAATATCTAAAAATAAAATTGTTTTAAAAACACACGACTTTTTAACTTTCTTGGTAGCAATGTATTGACAAACATTACCCCTACCCAATTATCAATTCAAAACATAAAAGTCGCGATGAATATTCCATCAAAACTACTGGTTCTTATTTTGCACATAAATTGAATGTGAAATGGTGTTGAAATGGCTCCTTTATTACATTGCACCTAATATCATATTGCATGCTGGGATTACATTGAATCAACCTCTGTTATGTATTGGTCACATTCAAGCTTTATTTTGCAAAAAACAAAAACAAAAACAAAAAAACTCATGATGCATCCTATTGGATGTATTTGTATATATTTTTCTGTTATTTTCCTCATTTTTTATATTAAAAGGACAACAGAGTTCTCCTCAGAAAAGACAATGAATCAGAACAAGTGTTTCTGTTTCTGTTTGTGTGCATGTGTTCTTGAAATGTTAAAAAAGGGGTACTTTTGTAAAAGTGTGCTTGAAATGCAAAAAATAGGGGTATTTTTAAGGCTAATTTGTACCCGTTTTAGTGTAAAATAGGGGTAAAAAATGAAGAAAATGTTCTTGAAACCGCGCAAAATAGGGGGGGTATTTTTGACTTGGGGAACGATCATGCGTTACGCCTTTGAATGTTAAGTGACAACACCGGGAACAAGGGGTAGACACTTGTATAATGGTATTAGAACATCAGCAAAAAGACTAACAAATGACAAGGGAATTTTCAAAAAAACTTTTTATCATGAAATGTAAGTTATAACTCATATTATTTGGTTAATTTAGATTTAAAATGTAGGCCTATGTGAATAGCGCCCTCAATTTTCACACAAATGTACAATTTGGAGAATAAAAATTACCGCAAAAACATGGAAAAAGATTAATAATTTGTCAGAGAATCGAAAATCAATGTTAAAAATTGTTTATTAGTTTGATAGTTGTTGGTATCATTCAGGTCTAGAATTTAACATTATATGATGTTTTGTTAGAAAAATTAGTAAATGATCACATCTGGTGTCTGGTGCAATAATGGTTAAAATCTCATTCATTGATGGTGTAACTTATTCCCTTAACAACATCCATTTGGGATCTAAGATTGCAATAAAGCAAAAACAATCAAGGGTTATGATGAAACAATGTGTAACATTATACCCAAAGGAAACAGGGCCCCCGGGGGGGGCACTCACATTTCCCAGCTATACGGGTATGTGCCGCGGCGACGACCCCCTTTTTCAGAGCCACTGGCCGTTCCTTAGACCCTCTGAATTCATTGTTTGCCCGCTCTGAAGCCCAAAAATTTTTCTAGCCGCTCCATAGACCCTCAGATCATCGATTTCCGCTCTCATCGGCATCTTGAGAGGCGTGTTTTCTGTCCTACTATTTCAAGCCCAAAAGCAGACCCAAAAGCTACTTTTATGCGAGCCCAAAAACTTCAAAGGAATTTTCCATTAATTTCTTCCCCATTGAAACACATTGTAAGAAATAAGGTGAACTTTGGGTGGGATTTTGGGCTCCTTTAGTAGTGGCAACACTGGTTGACTGTTAGTAAACATTGCAGCAATGCCGATCGCGAGAGTCCAGCTGGTGAACATTTAGCTAGAAATAAATGATTTTGAGATCTCTTTTGGGAATAAAATTGCCAAATATGAGGAAAAGTACCTTAAATAATTATGTACACATCCTTGCAGCTCTCCATAAACAATGAATTAAAAGGTAATTTACGATCTACTGGTCTAGTGAAATCGGGAGTGGAATGGCTGTCAAATTCTGCACACTTCACTCAATCATCTCATGTATAAGCATGACAGTTCAATGTAGTCTAAATGTTTTTCTATTCGCACCAAAAAAATAATTCTTGTGGGTTTGTTTTTATGGTGGGCTTTTGTAATGCTGCTATAATTATCAGTAGGCTAATAGCATAGATTGTAGGTCTATACAGGGTCTAGTAGGCCTAATTTTGATTTGAATGCTGTTTTGCTTTGTTGAGGTTTCCATCGTAATGGGCCAAACCAGACCTATTTTGCATTAATGATTTTCCTGATTAATAATTTAATGCACAATTCAAAGTGAAATCGATTCCTTCAAAAACGCAACAAAATTGAACCCTGGTTTGGCCTGCGGGTTTAGTTTCTGAGATTTTTCAGATTTTGGCGGCCGATCAGTTCCCAAGACCCCCCTTTTGGCCAGTCAATCAGTTCTCAAGACCCCCCTTTTTGACCGGCCAATCAGTTCCCTAGACCCTCCTTTTTGGCTGGCCGATCAGTTCCTTAGACCTCAAGTTCAAACTGGCGGTGGCACACCCTACCAAAAAAAATTCGAGTGCCCCCGGGACAGGGCCATGGTAAGGTAGACAATATTAGAGCTATAATAATTATTCTGCAATGGAGAAAGTAGTACACTATTATGTGCTGTCAAATTATAGGACTTAATCCTCATAATTCTCTGGACACATTTTGAGGTTTATTGCAGATGCACATGAATTGTTGACAAGATATGTTTCTAAAGTTGAACATATTTTGCTTGCTTGCTAGCTCTAAGCAATGATGGGTCGCACACACATATATATAATATAGTGCAATAATATTCCACTCCATCATTCAGCGGTAAGCACTCAACATTGTTCAAGGGAAGCGGGAATGGGTGAAATGCATGAAGTGTCCGAACACTTTGTGCATAACTTGGGTTCTATACCTGATTTGCATACAATCATGCTCAATAAAAATGCAGATCAAATGCTGTATTTTAATGTATAGGAAAGAGAGTACAGAAATCCACATTCAAATAACCTCTTTTGCTTTACTTCAAAAATAGTCTTCTTTGATAAGGTAAAGATAAATGAAGTACGATGAACTCGGAACCCTAACTTACTTATCACATATATACCAAATGTATACACTACAAAGAACCATTTACAGTTCCAAACAGATAAGCTAACTGGTCCACAAAGTTAAGTGCACCAGATAATGCAGCCCCTTACTCTCAATAGAATAGACATACAATAAATTCTATGTAACCTTTGTTAGCCTGGTACATCTTGACCCAGAAAGAACAATTTATACTATAATTATAATGAGATTGAGGTAAGAGTTGTTTGTCATTAAAATTTGGTTTTAAAAAAGCAGCCTACAGAAATGTTCAATATCCTTTGCATTTTCTTGTTCTTTATAAAAATTGATCATACCTCAGGAATGACAAGTCCAATATATGTAAGATTTCTTGCATATTGTAGCTCTTGCAAATAGCAAGAACACCTGTTTTCAAATGTGAATTAATTTTCTTTATCAAATAGCAAAAAAACAATGAACGAATAAATGTCACTGTAGAATTCTAACAAAACCATTCATGAGCTCTTTCTCTGTTCTAATATAATCGGTAATTTGGTGATACAATACAAAGAGCATTTGCGCCATCTCCAAAAGGCTCAGAGCACTTACAAAATAAAGACCTTAATACTAATTAAAAATTTGGACAACAAGGTAGATATGACTTCACTCATCAACAGCACACATAAGAATGATTTGAAAATCTATTGATATCAATTCAATCAATAAATCAATAATGCCAGTGGAAAATAACAGCCACTTAAACCAGAAAGTTTTATCGCCTCACCAATCTTAATCTGTGATTAAATGCAAAAATTTCATTTGTCATTTAACTTTATTTAAACTACATGAAAATCTTAAAATGCAAAGTACATTACCAATAAGAACAGGTTAAGGGAACAAATAAGTTTTAAGAGCTTTTTTTAACATATTTGTATATGAAGATTATCTAATATAGACAGGTAGCTTATTCCACTCTTTTGATGCAGAAATTGAAAGTTTTATTACCAGCTAAGACTAGTGATGGGGTAATCATTGCAAGATCGGAGTTGTTTCTTAGTTCGGGTCCTTTGACACAAATTTGTTGAGAAAGACATGAAATTAAGATATTGTGATCAATATTGTGTCAAAAGCAGCTGTGTTAACATCAATTGAAACGTAATATTATTTTCATAATAATTGTCAAAATTACCTCCTTTTGCCATTTTGGAGCATCCAAGATAGGGCAGAAATTCAAGTTGCATTTGAATGGAATCTGAAGTACAACTAAAGCGCTCCACAGACTCCGAGTATTGTACGTACAATATTGTATGCAACATATCTACGTTATTTAATCTATTGCCATTCTATTTCCAGTAATGTTTAAGTTCTAACGAATGTTTGATGACGAAAAATCGATAATATGTTACATGTAATATCTAGTAGAAATATATTATCGATTTTACGTCATCAAACATTCGTCAGAACTTAAACATTACTGGAAATATAATGGCAATAGATTAAATAAAGTAGATATGTTGCATACAATATTGTACGTGCAATAAAAAGTCTGAATACTGCTTATAAGACTTACTGGAAATTATGGCTAGGGATATAACAAAATGAAAAATCGTCTAGAATAAAAGAACAAAATGCCTGCTCAGCCTGGATGAATCTTCATTAGACAGAACGTGTTTACCTATAGGGCATATCACGGTTGGTCTCAGTTCAGAATTGGTTTCGTAATATTGGTTCACTATTCTGTGACAGCGATTGCTCTATGCCATTCAAGCATACTACTAGAATAAAATTATTGCCTTGTGTGTGTTGATCTAAGGACTTCTTGACTATTAAGATGATCATCATTGTTAGAAAAACAAAACTAATGAGTTTTTGTTGGCATAATAAGTAGTGTCAAGGCCAAATCTGAGTCTTATCTGAATAAGGGAAAAGCAATTGCAGCAGATATCCACAAGAGAATGCAGACATAACGGAACTCATTGTTTTTTGTGCTTAGTTGTGCATGTCACTAATGGAAATTTATAATGAGAATTCTTTCAATACATGTTAAATTTTCTTATTTAAACCAGGTTGTTGACACATTAATTAGTATTTCTTATTCATTTGGATGAGAAAGTTTCATAGAAATGAGAAAATGTTCAATTCTCATAGTTTTGTCCAATTCTAATTGGTTTGAAAGAATTCTCATTGTAAATCTCCACAAGTGTGTGCTATACATTTGAAATGTGTATGAGTATGTATGCATATTGTGTGTCTAAACGTCTCCATCTGTTTCCCTACCTGCAGGTATGTGAGGGGGCATTAGCGCTGATTCCGACTTAAAATGTGGGGGGACAACTGGCCAAAATTGTTAAAAAGTGGCTGAAAGGAACAAAATAAGGGTCAGTTTGACAAAAGGTGGGAAGATTGATGCCCATGGACAGGGGTGGGGGTGGGGGGTGTGTGTGGGGTGTATTTATCAGAGATGCCACTTCTCCTGATTTATCAGGAATTCTTGATTTTTGCCATTTTTAGCCAAGAATTCAGAATATTTTGGCAATAAATGAGTGGCTATGCTTTGCAACTTCCTGATTTTTTTCAACAAGCAAGTATCATCTCTGTTATTGTGTGTGTTTGTTTGTTTCAATGTTTTTGTAGCAGTTACAAAATGTATCCATCCAAGTACGGTATTATGTATGTGCAAGCAAAAGAACAAAATGTCCCCTGAATCACTATTGTATATTTGGCACACTTATGTAGCTGGTATGTACTATGAATATAATTTAGAATAAGACAAGTTTAACACAGAGAGTAGAGAACCTGAGGACACTTCTACGTGAAAAATTTGAATCGTCAAATCCACCTGATTATCAACCAAGAAAAGAAAAGATAATACAAAAATAGGGTAAACATAATAGGAAGAACAAAATCAGTTCCGCTTATCCCGAGGTTAGATACATTTATTAAATAAATTTGTGGATCTAATTGGCTCAGCTTTGTCAGTCTGGGTAAACACGCTTTTGGTAAAGGGCAGATTTGGTCGGGCCAAATTTATTCTACCTAAAGGGGTATTTTACTGAAAACGTGATGAGTTAGTTGGGACTGCATTTGTAAACCCTAAATGTAACATTCCTTTGTGAAAAACTTCTACATAATATTATATATACTAAAAGCAAAGCAGTATTACATCTACACTGTAACATTTAAGACTTTGCACCTCCAGGCTACTACGCTGTGTCAAATACCACTCTTATTCCAAACAATTACCAAATATGTGACCGTACAGACGAATGAGCACGTAAATGTCCTCAATTGTATTCTGAGTTACAGTGTAAAATGGGCATGAAGGTCATATTCATAGGTATTTCAATTTGGTGCTACGTGTATCTCATTAAATGAGGTACACGTAGCACCAAATTGAGGTACCTATGAATACGACCTTCATGCCCATTTTACACTGTAACTCAGAATACAATTGAGGACATTTACGGCTCATTCGTGCTGTACGGTCACATATGATTATCTTACCAAGGGAAATTTTTGGATCAGTAGTAACAACTAGTAACATGGGTGCTACAAAGTTATCGGGCATATTTGACTTTTGTTCAAAAAGGTCAAAGTACTTGTATCTTTCTGCATATTTTCAATCTAGGCTTTAAACATACATGCAAATTTATATAGAGTTTCACATATTGAGTAAATGAAATTTAAACCATGAAGAATTTCCTAACTTTAAGGTTGGTCTGAACCCTGGAATTATGGAAACTTTCGGGCCTCATAACTGCTAAATTGTTGGTCTAAAGTATATAAAAGTATACATATTTAGAATGGCAAAGACTTGATAAGTTCATCTGTGAGGTCAAATTTGGGTTTTGGCCCACTTTTTTTCGTAAGGCAACGTAAAAAAATTTTTTCTTTTAAACTAGATAAAAATATCTAGGAGCCGTTTTTTCATTTTTTTTTAATTTCGACCAACTTCGAGAAATTTGCACCAAAAATGGTCAAAAAATGCTGAATTAAAAAAAAAAAGCCAGATTTTCGCCCAAATTTCAAAATTCAAAATTGGTCAAAATTCAAAAAAATGAAAAAGCCGAAAAAACGGTTTTTGGGATTTTGGGCCAAAAATGAGCAGTTTGGCTTTAAACATACATGCAAAGTTATATAGAGTTTCACATATTGAGTAAATGAAATTTAAACCATGAAGAATTTCCCAACTTTAAGGTTGGTCTGAACCCTGAATTATGGAAACTTTCGGACCTCATAACTGCTAAATTGTTGGTCTAAAGTATATAAAAGTATACATATTTAGAATGGCAAAGACTTGATAAGTTCATCTGTGAGGTCAAATTTGGGTTTTTGGCCCACTTTTTTTTCGTGCAACGTAAAAAAATTTTTTTTTTTAAACTAGATAAAAATATCTAGGAGCCGTTTTTTCATTTTTTTTTTTTTTTCGACCAACTTCGAGAAATTTGCACCAAAAATGGTCAAAAAATGCTGAATTTTCAAAAAAATCATAAAAAGCCAGATTTTCGCCAAATTTCAAAATTAAAAATTGGTCAAAATTTAAAAAAATTAAAAAGCCGAAAAACTGGTTTTTTAGGATTTTGGGCCAAAAATGAGCATTTTGGCCCAAATTTGACCTCACAGATGAACTTATCAAGTCTTTGCCATTCTAAATATTTATACTTTTATATACTTTACACCAACAATTAAGCAGTTATGAGGCCCGAAAGTTTCCATAATTCCAGGATTCAGACCAACCTTAAATCTTCTAAATGATGTATCTTTGTGATTATAGACTTTTACTGTCCTACACAAGTCTTCTGTAAAGAGAATAAAGCCCCAAATAAACTTGGCTATAAAATTCATGTGAGTGAGCTGAATTTGCAACTGAGAACCAAAAGTTGTAGCACATCATACCATGGACTGTAGATACACAGAGTGTCATGATGAATTTTAAAATAATGTGACATTTAAGATGTCTTTATATTGCTTTGTCTTGCTGGTCATGCTGATGCTAGAATTCACTTGATTTCACTCAGATTCAATCATCACGACTCAATGTCTTTATATTGCTTTGTCTTGCTGGTCATGCTGATGTTTGAATTCACTTGATTTCACTCAGATTCAATCATCACGACTCAATGTCTTTATATTGCTTTGTCTTGCTGGTCATGCTGATGCTAGAATTCACTTGATTTCACTCAGATTCAATCATCACGACTCAATGTCTTTATATTGCTTTGTCTTGCTGGTCATGCTGATGCTAGAATTCACTTGATTTCACTCAGATTCAATCATCACAACTCAATGTGTTTTTTGGTAAAAGAAAATTTGATGTACGAATGCTTCCCTTTGCCGATGATGAGATTTGTGCAACACAAATCGGATGGGATTAATGGTTTTACTTATTGGGTGCTGCTGACAATATTGCTCCTTATGTTATACCTGGATTACAGGGTTTCATCACTTGAATACAGGTGCTGATTGTGAAGTGAAATAATTTGTAAGGGCCAAAATCAACCAATAACTGCATTAAAGGGACAATGCAGATGTGTAGCGCAAGTTGTCTGAATATTGGCCCAAGTCTCTGTGACTACTCAATTTCTCAAATCTTTTCTCATCAGATGCATTAGATAGGCTTAAGGGTAGACGAGGTATTGTTGGTCAAAGCAACCTAAAAATCGATTGGCATTATCTAGATCAATATATTATTGAAAATTAACACCTTGATGTTTTGCAAAAGTTCATTCTACAAATCGTATACTTTGCAAACTTGCTTAATTTATTGTTGTTAATGAGTTATGTACGAATTACAAAAGTGTTGTTGTTTCAGCGCTCTTTACAACGTAACTCAAGAACCGCAGCACCTATAAAAGTATATCTGCGATATTTTAATTCTTCTACACGCTCGCTATGAATTGAGCAATGCAGTTTTTGCCAAAGCTCACTACCATTCGTAAGATGCTGTGAATTACCAAATCACAACAGTTTAAAATAATTAATAACCTTAAGGTTTCACTTTCACTGACAAATAAGTCCATGCAGCCATACAGCAATATAGAGGCGGTCCATCACGTTTTCAGCTTGCAATTGCAACCGGACCAACATTTGTGTCCTGGTTTGGGGGGTTAGGTCCGTATACACAAAAGAGTTAGACCGGGTCTAAAGTTAGACCTGGTCTAAGTGGAATTTAGTACCAGGTTAAAGGACATTTTCCTTTACATTATCTTAAGTTATTTTGTATTATTTTTGAACTTTGTATTTAAATCTTTAAAATTTGATAGCTACTCTAGGAAAGAAATAAGAGTAAAGGACCATTCCTGATGGAACTAAATTCCACTTAGACCAGGTCTAACTTTAGACCCGGTCTAACTCTTTTGTGCATACGGGCCTAATTGAGGGGAAGGACACCAGCTATTTATTTGGCCAATGTGATGGAATGTTCAAATGTTCATTTGGATTGGGAGTCTATTACCCCTGTACTGTGACCAGGTTGCCCCCGACCAGCGTGGCTATAACCCTGACTGTGACCCAAATTAATGATGCTATACGCCATTGAGACAATATGCAGAGATAGTAACATCCTGTTTATGCAATTTCCAGCCAATTATGAATGTAGTAATTACCCTTAATTTTTCATCTGTGCAATGAATATGGTGGAAACAGCATTTTATGTTGAAATAAAAAGTCTTGGAGATATGCAATTCTCGATCATTAATGACAGCTAAGCGCACGTATGTAAGGTAAAGTGAATTTTGAAACCATGAAAAACACATAAGTCCAAGCAGACTACGATCTAAGCCATTGATATTTATAGGAGTTGCTCGAACTGTTTTATTCAAAAATACAGGATATTATTGACCTAAGTATACAAATTATCAGTTTGGTCACCTAAGAAGTATTTAAAAAAAGTTTCATCACATCCCTTCCAAAGGAGAATTTTGTTTTGAAGAAAAAGAAATAACAGTTCAAAAAGCTTGAATTGACTTCTTAAAGGTTTGTTGGAGGGGCACATGGCCTAGTGTTGTTTGCATATATTGACACAATAAAGCTGACACACAAGAAGAATGGTATGGATTATATAAAGGAGATCCCAAGGCTTGATTGATTTAAGGGGTGCCATTTCCACCACATGAGCATGAATTTTCTGAAGAGAGAGAAAAAGACCAAAACTTTTATTGTCCTTAACTCAAGAATTGCAAGACCTATAGAAATATAACTTGACTCATTTCCTATGAGATCAATGGATAATTAAGGAGTATGCATCAGTTTTTATTTATATGACTCAAATTGCAAAACGATAGCTCCTAGTCATCCACTCCATTAACAGTTGCAAAAGCTTTTAAAAAATTTACAATTTAAAAATGGACTCCAATCTCTCTTTTATGTCACTTTCTGTTTGAGATGCCAAAGTCTGTAATTTTATATACCGATAGCATTTTCAAGCTGTGTATAATTAAGACGTGTAAAATGGCAAGCAGTCTTATAGGGATTAACTCTTTGTTGGAGTGATAAATGTACTCCCAAAAGAGTATTTTTATAAGATCAATATGACAGCTGAGCCATCATATTTTGTGGACTCAATTCTCTCGACACGGAATTCCACGTAAGCCAGCTGATAGAGTTAACACGTTTTTGTAAAAACAAATTATGTAGGGCACTACGTTAACACTTGCCTAAGGTTAATTTTGAGCCACAAATTGCACCGTAAAATGCCCAAGTGGTTTATGTAATGAGCTTTTATGATTTACTTTGGAATATAAATAGATAAATCCATTGGCCATTCCCTGAAGAGTTTTTAGTAGGCCACTTTGAGATCTAAATCCTCATATGGGTATCACCTGCAGAACAAATGTAATATGTGTCATCACAAACCTTTGACTGCGCATTGCATACCAGTTACTGTTTCCTTATTCTATAACATTTTTAAAACAAAAATAATATGTTTAAAATCACCCAATAAATGGTATCTACTGAAGATAGCAGCTTACATAACGATTGCTTGATAATTTTAGAAGCATCTATGACTTTGACAGTCTGATAGAAATCTGATAGAAATATCTTTATACTTATTATGAGTGTACAGGACTATGATACCATCCATCAAGTTATTCAGTTTGTAAACTCATCTTTTGATAAACGTATTATGCATGATATTTAATCATTTTGTTGTTGTTTATTTTTACCTATTTGTGTCTGTTTCAATGTATTTGATCATATCTTATTGTATATATAAGATGAATATCAAATAAATCAATCTTGAATCTTGAATCTAATGCTAAAGTGAACAGGTGGTTTTGAAGATATCATAATGTTTAAGTAATGCTACATGTACGTACTGAAGATAGCAGGTTGCTTAATAAATGCTATCTACTGATGATAGCAAGCTGTTTAAGAAAATGATTGACTGAAAATAGCAGGTTGTATAATAAATGCTATCTACCGAAGATAGTATGTCATAAAGTAAAATGCTATTTAATGAAAATTGTAATTGTTCAATAAATGCTATCTATTGAAGATAACTGGAACTCTTATAATCAAATGTCTAATGTTATTACCTGTACACTCCAGAACAGCTCCTCATGTATAAATAACATTGCTACATGATGATAACACACATCTAATGCCAATACCAAGTCTGTGCATAGAAGTAAATTTCAAATCTCACACCACCAAATCAGAGTCCCATAGAGATATGTGCTAAATTTGCCTTAAGAAAACATCATTTTTTCTTCACAGGAGCGACTCAGTTTTAAGCGACAGCTATGATGGTTGAAATCAGCCCTTGCCTGATCCCTCTGGCTGGGAAAAAATATAGGTTGACCGTCATTATTTTTTACAACTGGCCCTCGAAGTCTACGATGTCCGGGAATTGCCTATTTTACAGGCAAAATCATGCCAGTGTTTCTGTAAAGAAAAAGCTTCTTAAAATCATTAAAAGTTATTCGATCTCTCCCATCTGTGGTACACTTGCAGGAATTAATATTCCTAATCATGACCAATCCAAATTTGGCTAAAATTATGCAAATTTCTGCTCATTTTAATGCTTAATTTGGCAATGCATGGGTTTTTCTGAGAAGTGAAATTAAGGGCACACAACCATATAATTCTATTTGGTGGTGTGAAATCTTAATTATAGATAATGGTAGCACCATATTTTTAATTTCTCAAACATCAAAGCTAGGAATGATGATTCTGATACTTTTTGTGTGTATTTATATACCATGAGGAACAGTATAAATAAACCTGGGGATCCATCCCTGGGGTTTATTCGCCAAATCGCCCATTGAGCTCCTACAAGTTGGTTTTCTTTCATTAATATTCTGCATGCTAGCCATAGACTTCAACATAAGAAGTCCCAAGTTTGGAGATATTTTCTCAAAATATCAAGAGCTATCTTAAGAACCACTGAACCAATACAAGGCTTGTTTGTACTCATTTTAATGCATTTTTCATGCTGATTCCAAATATGGTCATGACAATTCACATTTCTGAAATTTTTGACTTAAAAAAAAATTTGAAACTTGTCGTCTGCAGTTGACACCCGCGTGAAGAGAGTTAAAATGACCAGAGATACTTCTTGACAGTTGTTAAATCTAATGTTTGAAAGTGAAAACAAAACATGTTATAATTTATTTCAGTTTTTTTTAATACGCGAAATAAAGTAACATGACCTTGTAAGAACTCCATTAATATGATCTGTAGTATTAAGTTTCTTGAAAGAGAAACAAACCATCCCTTGATAATCAATTCCAAAATAAAACTTAGGTTTTCTGATACATGACAGGCAGAATCAGTTTGAGGTCCTTGGGTGACATATACAGACACCTCAGCAGACCATATATACAGAGTTGTCCCCTAGAGTGCATATATGGTAAGTACACACTGGAACTGGAACACGACATGCCAGAAATATATCACTTAGGGATCAAAATACACCATTTTTATTTATAATAAATGCACCAGATTTATTTTCTGTCAGTGGTAAGCTTGTTCAGTGTACATCCAATTTGTGATTCTAACCAATTTGTCAATAATACAGTAACGCCTCGGATTCAGGCATTGTGAGTTTCTTACCAATAGACTACACACACCATTTCCTATAGAATCTGAGACAACAGCGAGGTTAGTGTATTTGATTATTAAATCCATCTAAGTACTGACTGCTCAGCGCAGGAGACAAGCAAATCCACACTCATGCTGTCTTCAAATAATTACCATCCTACTCACAAATCCCACATATCACCAATTTGACCTAACTTGATCCAAGCACGCTTAATTCAATATTTTCCAACTTTGAATACCTGTAATAGACATGCCTGCAATACTAGTAAAACCAGTTTTATCGTTCACTTGAGTGTTTAAATCAAAATTCTGATAACATATCTATCAGATTTAATGCAAGCTCTTCTCCATTTTATAAGAAAAGAATCCATGCCCATAAGTTTGATTTTTATTGAGTATATAGTCTTGTTGGACTGGATCAAGTTACCTTTTAACTTAAAAAGAAAAAATAAAGATAGAAACACTGCTGCAGACCAAGTCATGATTTGCAGCATTTGGTAATCCCCATAAGGAGGTCATGCAAGAGAAGATCCAATTGCTACAGGATAAAAAAAAATAAGCTTACACCATAGCATTATGCAGGAAAGAGGAACCACAGAGATGTTCATGGAGTGTAATAGTAAAGTAGAAATGGTAAAGTGTAGACGAGACATTTTTTTCTGTCTTAATTGTATCATCAATTATAAATATGGGCTTTATTTCATAATAAACTGGGAGTTGTTGCACTGTCTGAGCTCATAAGCTCATTTAACACAACAGCAATAATGAATGAACCAGAATGAAAGGAACATGGTAACAACAAGTGCTTTATCATGAAATTGAAGTGTTAAAAATAGAAGAGTAATTTGCTTTATACAAGGGTTCAAACTTAAAGCTTATAATAACATGAAACAGAGGAAGCAGACAGCCACTGCAGACATACTATTAACCACATGCCGAATCAGTAAGGGGAAGGATGACTAACCCAGTACAGTACTTTTCTCTTTATGACAGATGCATAGTTTATTCAAAAGTTTAGGCTACAATCCTGGTAAAAATTTAATGTTTGGTCACATTGCCTTTTTGGTATATTTCTGCCTCTACTCCCCCATTCAGACAAAACCATGTTGCATGAAACCCTACAACATTGAAGTATGGGGAGTGGGAAGGATGAGATACATGGCTTCACATATGTGACGTGTCATGTCAAAAGGAGACACTTTTGGGCAGGATCGTAAATGGAGAAATAGCCAAAAATCTGCCCGGGGTGATTTTTTCAAAATTTGGGTTTGTTGCGAATTTGTGATGTTAATGTTTAAAATATTGTCTGATAGTTTCAGACCAGAATATACCTGGCATCTTGTATTTGTTTAGACATTTTTCAAGGTAATTCCTACTCTCAACATTGTCAATAATATTTTTAAAGGCCGATATCTCAATTTCCAATTTTATAATACCATAACTTACGAACTCAATATCTTTGCTTGGTAATATCTGATTTCATAGGGAAAATGGTGTTGTGGAGCAAAATATCTCTAATTTAAGATATGTAAAAACCTCAAAATTGATAACCTGCCCAAAATTGTCTCCTTTTGACATGACACGTCACATATATTGAATACAAGTATCACTTGTCTCTCCAGTTATGATAGGGAGACTATTATAGGGTGTGCATTTCAATTGAAAAATTGGTTTTATATAACCAACTTCATGCGAAGTATCCAAGAATGTTGTTGCTGATATTATTTCATCCCTTATACACTAGTTTCAAAGCTATGAACTTTTAAAGCACAAAATCTTATGTATATTTTTGTCCCTGCTAGTTTTTTACTCTTATCTCAATTTCATGATTACTGCCTTTAGCATGACAGAATCAGATCATATATAATGATATACTGGTAGTAAACATATAGAGGCCGTCAGCCTTTCGCCATCTTGTGGGTACAAATGATCTGCGTGTTCATGCATCGGACGCTACGCGCAGGGCGCAGCTTGCCACGCAGCTGTTATCACGCGTTGATGCGGCGATTTTGTTGTTCACGCATGTAGATCGAATCGACCATCGCAGAAAGCGTGTACCCACAAGATGGCGGCATATGACGCCACGCTGACGGCCTCTATTCAAATGAAAAAAACCCTCTTCTACATCTGTCCTGATATTATAAAGTTGTACTAGTTGAATGGTGCCCAGAAGACAACAAAGATGCTCTGTATTATATTTTGGGGATTTTCCAAACCACAAGGATATTAATATTATATAAATCCTTTACTGCACACACAACCACTTTACTAAACCAACGCTGATGGCACATAGACAGCCCAACAACATGGAAACCAAACACACACTGAGATAAAACACAAAGTGACATTACCTTTCCATCTTTGTCTTTATTTGGTACCAAAGGCTTTGCTAACAGGGGCACAGAGGCCTGTAGATAGCTCTTAATGTATTCCCAAAATGTGTTCCAAAATAAACAAACGATCCACATCTTGAAGACATTCATGGGACCCAAAAACAACATTTGAAAAGTGCACTGCAGCCAGAGTTTCATTTAGTATAGAAAGGAATAGAGGATTGGTTGCTTGTACAATCAAGTTTCCCATCACATGTTTTTAGATAACAAATGCATCAAGCTTGTAATTATTCAGCCAATCAAGAAGGAAATTTGAACCAAATGAGAATTAAATCATTAAGCTGTACAGGTCAACTAAATATAAAGGTGTGAAGGGTAATTAATCTGTGGAATGTTACTTATATGATGTAGTATTTTGAGACCTGCTATCTTCAGTAGATAGCAATGCAAACTAAATATGTAAGCTATCTCATGCCATTAGTAACATTTTGCAAGAGTTTTAACATTTTTAAAAAGAGCTTGAAGCCTCACTTCTTCCAGGATGCTGTTTCATTGATTCTATTTATATTTGACTAATTTTGTCACAATATATCAGGCATTAAATTTTACTGGGGTATGAAATAAATACGGTACAAACTTTCTTCTGATATCAAATTCTCATTTTGATCAACTTGGGTGATGAGGCTGTTGATTGGGTCACATCCCTTAAAGAGGGCAAATAATATTTTTATTCTATATGCTACCAACAGTAGATTGCAAGATCAATATAATTATTAAATTCCGTCAAAGTTTTCTTTATAAATAGGCTAGCCTGTGTAGCAGGGTATTGGTGTTAGTGGAGATGTGCACCTTGGATTCTGACAAATGACTTTTTTTTATCTTAAAAACTGTTATTTCCAAATGACTGCACATTTAAATGCCATGTTCATATACTGTCACATACCACTATCACATGCTGAAGCTTGGAGTGTATCTCACTATAATGTAATGTAATATGATTAAAAGCCACAGTCAAAGCTATTTACATATGGGTTACAAACTCTTATCGGAAATGTGATTTCATGTGTAGTTGCACAGTTAACAGAAGCTCATTCACAATTGCGACGAAGCACCAAATTAATGATCGTTATCAGGTATGTTGTGCATGAGTACCTTGTCCCATGGGTATGATGGAAGATCATCTGCTGCACAGTCAATGATCGATTGTAATATAGGCTATCATTTAGTTATGATCCATAGCAGCTGAAGGGAGTATCCCATTATGCTTTATGGTACCATTATAGAACTGATTGTGCCGTGAAAATGTACACAAAATCCCACACTTCAACTTTCAATTACTCTCTTAAATCAGGGAAGCTTAGACTTTTGTTTGAAAAAATATCAGCCATAGAGTACGCCTATTGTGAATCTATCAATAGCTCTCAATATCTAAGCGGCTCTTGTTTATATTTTGTATACATTAAATTTTGCCATGGAGCAAGCAGATATACTGCAATGCATGATGGGATACTCCTTTCAGCTGCTATGGTTATGATCTATCCTGAGTAATAACAGTATTCCCAAAACTGAAATTGACTAAATTGAATCAAAAATGGAGAAGTAAAAAAAAGGCACAGGGAAGAGAAAATGGAACTAAATCATCAACCAGTGCAAAGGTATATTGATCATTGCATGTATAGGCTATCAGTTGGTGACATCTGACTTGAGTAATATTCCTGATATTGTCTAAATTATATTAAAAATCAAAACTATAGATCATCAGCAGGTTTTCTATTGATCTCTAAATATAGATCATTTTGGGTTATCCAATTTAAAAGGGCATTTCGTGATCCACAGCCTAATCCCCCAACTTTTCTCAAAAAAAGTTGAGATTTTTATATCACTGGAAACCTCTGGCTACATAATGTTTATGTACATAATATTTCTTGCAGATTAATTCGTTTAGCAAAAATATCGTGAAATTTGAATTTCATTCTGGTGCACCAGAACGAAATTACAATGTATTGTCTATGGAGCAGTGTAATACATAATCATGCATAACTCGCAAACGCAATATCGGAATCAACTGAAATTTTGGGAATATGCTTTTTTCGTGGATATGTACTGCAAAATGTCATAAAAAGAGGATGCTAGGATCACGAAATACTCCTAAGTAATATTTTTGAAACAGCATGGTATTATCTTAATTAAATCTTAATTTCAAGCAAAATATATCTTCAAATTTCTCATTCATACGAACAGCAACTTTTTACTAGACAATAGGCAATAAAATAAACCTATGACATATTTGAAATTGAACTTTCTATGTTTATGTGTGTGTAGCAAAATAAATAATATGGGTTCCTAATCATGAAATAGTGCAACTTTGTAATTTAGTTCTATTGTATCAAACTTAAGAATGTGTGACAAAGTATGAAAGTACAAACAGAACTCGTCATAGTTCAATTAATTCTTCAAACTCGAATAGGCAGAGGACCTGTTTTGACTTTTAGAAATCAGTGACATTCAAAATTGAAACACACAGCTGCATGCCATGCATAGTGAGTGTCTTCAGACATGTTTTGATACCAGATAGCTAATTAAATTTTTGTAGATAGGTTACGGAAACATTTGGAATAATAACAAAGGAGGTCACAAGCATGGCTAGTGTTGATTCTGTTCACAAAAGTGAATTATATACCTGAAATCGGTTAATTTTGAATCATTATAACATATCAAATTACTTCAGAATATGTGTAATTGAAAGACTTTAAAAACAAAATATACCGTATCTTTTATTTAGTCATGTTAGTCTACTTGCTCTTCGTTACACTTTAGAATGTGTGACAAAGTATGAAAGTACAAACAGGCCTAGTCATAGTTCGATTAATTCTTCAGCTCGAATAGGCAGAGGACTTGTTTTGACTTTTAGAAATCTTTGACATTCAAAAGCTGCAAATGCATAATGAGTGCCTTCAGACCTGTTTGGATAGCTAATTAAATTTTTGAAGATGGGTTACGGAAACATTTGAAATAATAACAAAGAAGGTCACAAGCATAGCATTGATTCTGTTTTCTTCAAGCAAGACTGTCTACAAAAGTGATTTATGTATATTTGAAATTATTATTTGAATCATTATAACATAAAATTATGAGGCTATATTTGAAAATCAATATTTCCAAGTTTCAATTAATTTTGCTTGATCACATCACATATTTCCCCGTTGCTTGTTTGCAAGGTAGTAAACAATCAGTAAAAGAGTTAAGAAATCCTTTTATTTTGTTTTTTGATTTAATGGACCATATCTGAAAACAAGGTCTGCTGAAATTACACCCTATTCGTGGTGGATGGTTGCATTATGTGATATCGATGTTCACTCCATCAACGGCAGGAAGGAACCAATCATAGGAATGGTCTATTGGTTACATCAGTTCGTTCCTAGTTTGTTTTTCCTCTTTGGGATGGCCACTCATCGGAGAAAGCCCTGTCTGGCTATGCCACTGGTTTATATTTTATATCTTTGCACAGCTTTAATGATCTGCAATATTAATTTAATTTTACCTTATTTGCTTTGCTCAAACTCATTGCCCGTGTTGCGTCTATGCAAAGCATGCACACAAGTGATCATTGAATGGTCAATTTAATGCCTCGCAGATGGGTCACTGAAACACTTAGAGCAATGGCCGTACTTCAAGAGCGGAAATTGCGAGAGCCGTATGGGTGTAGATAAATATCACAAGTCCTGGTTATGCTTTCCATCATCACCATTTTCTTTGTTTTTGTTTATTCAAGTTGGAACCACTGAGGATAAGTCCTTTTAAAGTATTTGTTTAATGCAAATATGTCTCCTAATCCACAAAGGATTTAAAAATAAAAAATTATAAAACCCAATGCAGAATGACAGGTTGTTGCCCTGGCTCTACTCAGTAAAAAGAAGCTTGATGTGCTTGCAAATGTCTTATTCTTATACACATGAGAAAGATGTACACAATTCTTTCTCAAATCTTCTAAAAACAAAGAAGAATTACTAAATGCACTTTCTGATTTAAGGTTTGTTTTAATTTGGGACATAGACAGTTTTTTGTTTTTTTTTCTTGTTACCAACATTACTTTACTGGGACAAATGTGCACTAAGTGCACCAAACATTTGCAATTTTAATAATAAAATTGGCCACAATTCCCTGGTAAGTACTCCACTTATGGGACTGTAAGGTACCATTTTTCAATTCTATAAAAGCCCCTTGTTTTTATCGCATCACATATATTCATTAGATGCAACCCGGAATGCAACTAGATGAAAAATCCACCTTTGAATACAAATACCTTTCAAGCTTAGGAATATAGCACCTGTTTCACAACACATGCTAAAGGGAAGCAGAAATGTTGAGATCAGCTCCTGATCTTGTTACTCTTTAAATAAAACATGCTATGGGGAATTACAAATCAAACTTGCAAATTTTTCCTCAACTTGTTCTTGTAGTTACACCAATTGAAGGCGTCTAGTTGCTGTATAGTAATTTAATCGTTAAATACACTCAATTAGCAAAATATGGCAGTGACAATTTAATTAGGGCTTACTTCCGGTTGTTGTCATAACCTATGTAAATTTGCTGTTGTGTTTGATAAAATTTACCAAATTATATTTATTTTAATAAAAATGTATGTATATTTGTCACCAAAATGACAAAAACAGTATACACTCTTGGTATGTTTTTCAAAATACATCTGAGACAGAGAGTTTAGATGCCATTGATAAATCACTTGCTGCATGTATGATGTGATGATGAAAGATGATTTGGATGTGGGTTAAATTGATTGTAGGATATGAAAATACTGTATTTAGTCAAATAGTCGCCCCCCCTCAAAAAAAAAATCGCCTACTACTTTTTTCAACCAAGATGTTTAAAAAATGCAGATATTTCCATGCTATCTTGTGTAGTAAGCTTACCAAGTTGCCCACATGGTCGATAATAGCGTCACTTTTTGGCGAAAGTCTGGATTGGAAACCCGGAAGTGAACCAGAAGTCAGTGTTTCTAGTTCATAGCTCGTCATTTTTGCGTGAGTTTTAAGTTTACTTAATGATTTTAACGGGAATTATCGTTCTAAAATTGACCTTGAATAAATGCCCCCTTGGGAAAATGTAACGCTCAGGCGTTTATTTGACTAAATACTGTAGTTCTTCTTCTGTTTTGTAATCATTCCTATGGATATATATATATATATTGGTAAGAACATGTAAAATGAGTTGGATGGTGGAAATTGGTCTTGAGGAATGGCTACAAATAGTATGCAGTTCCACTATTTTTCAACAATTATATCTCAGAATCAAATGATTGAAATTTAATTGCATAATTTTAGAGAAGAATGTCATATTTTAAAATAATTGAATCAAAGTGGAAAAGTTCAAATGGAATATAATTAATGAAAAACTCATTTTGCTTGACTCAAATTTGAATATATTTTTAACAATATGATGAAAAAGAAAACAAAAAATGGAATTCACTTTACAAAAGATGAATCTCAAAGATTCACAGATGCCTCCAGTCTCATGATCTATTGCATTTTGATAAGTCCTGGATATCAATTCTCACTTATAGTTATCACAAAAAGCTATGAATGTAAGATTTATTTTCCTTAAATTGAAACTTGATCATATTTTGGCAAAATAAAGCTGTTGATTAAACGATAATGAAAATGGAGGTCAGAAATTAAAGTTAGCTTGAAAAATGGTTTCAGTGCTTGATCTCATCAAACAAATGGCTTCATGAATTTTCCTCCATCATGATCAATGGTGTTCCTTTGAATGTTAACATGAGACTTTACGTGCTTGACTTATATTTTATCATTTTACTGAAGAAAACTGTTGAGAAAATATCTCAGCAAACAGAAAAACGTTTTTAAAACGTTTTAAATAGTTATATTTTGGGTTTTGGTTTACGTAAAAACGTTTTAATATCATTCCAATGTCGGGTTATATAAAGGTCATGAAATGGTTTCAAAATGTTTTGTATGAAAACACACTACAACAATATTTTTAAAATGTTTTCGAAATGTCATTGTAAACTATATTTGCAAACATTTTTGGCCAAATATTTTGTCAACACTTATATAACATTATGTTAAAATATTTGCACCCAGCAAACACAGAAATGTTCTTAAAATGTTTTTTACAAAACGTTTTAATAACATTTAAATGTCAGGTTATATAAAGGTCGTGAAAACATTTTAAAACCGTTATTGTAAATATTTTGGGCAAACATTTTTTGCAAAATATTTTTTCAACCCCAAAATAACATTCTGTTTAGAATGATTTGTACCAAGTTTTCAAAAATGTTTTTGGAATGTTTTTATACCCTTTATGTAACCCGACATTTAAATGTTTTCTGTAAAACATTTGTGTTTGCTGTGCAGTAAATTACCAACAAATGTTATTTAATGTTATGAAAACGTTTTATACCATTAATGTACCCTTTACATAACCCGACATATAAACATTTTCTGACAACCTTTATAACCTTTTACGTAATGATGTCGAAAACGCTTTGTGTTTGCTGGGATGATAATAAACAAGAAAACAAATTTAATTTGTTTGAAAATGATTCAAATGCTTGATCTCATCAAACATTGATTCTCACAGGCCCCTATAGTTTCTACCATGATGGATGGTGTTTCTCACATCTCTATACTGAGACAGGTGTGACACAGGTGTTCACCTGCAAGTCAGAAACAATTATGGAAATCAAAATCAGAAACAGGATTTGATATAGCCTTATACATAATGCCTTGTCACATATGGGTAGGGTACCACTGATGCCTCTGGATTTTGTTCATGACAGGTTATAGTTACTTGACAATGGCATAGGTTTCTTTTTGACATTGAAGGGGATGGGGTTGGTAGCTGTTGGTAAATAATTCAGTTACTTGAAGTCAATTGAATCTGGCACCTTTTGGTGACAGAATAAGTTCATGGTATACACAATTTAGCCATATTGAAGCTAAAAATGGTGAAATATGGTGCAAAGGTGGAATAAATTTGTTCGAAGAATGCAAACATTTGTTCTTTTTAGGCTAAAATGGCCAAATATGAGGTTACTTTGGTCAGAAGCCCATATACAGGCAGCAACATTTGGGGGGATGATCTTATGGACCATCCCACCATATCAAATTTTGGGGGAGGATTCACCCCATCCCCCTTGGATCATAGACCCTGGATGCTTGGATCTACTTACACTGTGATTAACAATATTTAGCATCAGGAACAGATTACATATCAGTAAATGTCATGGTGCAATAATGAAAATCTGTTTCATTCTGTAACTTATTCCCTTATCAACAAACACAACCAAGGGTTATGATGCAACAATGTGTGAAAATATGCACAAATAACACACAGAATGTAAGCAGCTTCTAGTTGCTATTAAACAGGAAGCCCTGCTTGGCCAGTTCTTCACAGAAGAACTGACTTACACCTGTTACTTTGATGACAGACAGAACAGAATTTACATGGATACATTTTAACCTTGACTAATTCCCTAAGGAACTTAGACCAAAAGTGGGGCTTCATCAGCTTTCATCTTCAAATTGTAGAACCTAAAATCGTACATTTTGGGGCAATGACAATAACTTGTTGATAAGGTTGGTAATAACTACAATAAGTTTGATGTTTGAACATTTTGTGCTTGCTTACTAGGCCTCCTTCCTCCTTGCAATGCTGGATTGGACATAGAGTGCAATTATTTTCCACTCCATCATTTAGCAATCAGCACTCACAGGAACAGGTGAATTGCGTGAACAGTTTCATGCATGATTGTAGATAGTTCTGCATGATCTACACACAATCATGCTTAATAATAATGCACATCAAAGTCATATATTAACCCCAACTCCATCTCTGCTTTTTGCCTATTAAAGTGGGACTGGAAAGAAGGTAGGAAGGAAGAAGATGAAGAAGTTGTTTTCCCACCTGGGATTTGACCTCACCGACCCCTCAGGTGCCACCATGCCCAGTCAACATTTTTATGCATGCATATGTAATTTGGCAGGATTGCACAATGGATCATGTGGGATGAATGGTCTTGCAGTTTGTTTTGTGCTGACTATCGTTTTGTATGGTGTAGGAGTGTTAGGGTTAATGTATATTGAACGTACAGGAGACCAATGACAAATCACTTACTTGCTCTACTTTGAATATGCCTTATTGTGGCCGAGTGGATAAGTCGCCCGACTCATAATCCACAGGTTAAGTAGTACTGAGCACTGCTCGTGCCAACGTGTTGTGTCCTTGGGCAAGGCACTTTATCCTCATTGCCTACTGGGGGGTTGGGTTGAATTGGATGTTTGTATAGTTGTTTGTTTCAATGTTGCAATATTGGCGCTGATTAAGCTGCTGCCTGCAAATTGCATTGTGTCTGTTTAGTTGTGTTTAATGTACAATTCTAGCAATTTGACCTGGTGGTCACCATTAGAGTTTGAAATTTAAAAAAACACAAAAAAACAACAAAACCCTTCCTTTTATTTGTTATGATGAAGAAATATGGTGCATTTATTGCGTATTTCACTATGATGCCAAATGCACATTACAAAGAACCATACAGAGCCAAACAGAGGCTAACAAGGTCCACAAAGCTAAGTGCCCCAGATAATACATCACATTACTCTTAATGCAGTAGATACACAATGAATTCTATGCCACTTTACTTAGCCTGGTAAATTGTGACCCAGAAAGAACAATTTATACAATAATCATGATAGGATCGAGCTAAATGAATTATTTGTAACTAAAATTATGTTTTGAAAAACAGCCCAAAGAAATGTTCAATATCTTTTGCATTTTCTTTTCTTTATAAATATTGATCATACCTCAGGAACGACAAGTCCAATTTAGGTTAAATTTTCCTGCATATTGTAGCTCTTACAAAGAGCAAGAACATGTGTTTTAAATGAAAATTGATTTTCCTCATCAAATAGCTAATTTTGTTTAATCGATAATGAAGGGATAAATATCATAGTAGAATTGTATCAAAACAATTCATGAGCTCTGTGATATTAGAAGCGCTCTCTGTTCTGTTGTGTACCGCTATTTGTAGAATGAATTCAATTGAATCATTACGAAAGGTAATTTTCCTCCAGTGTTAAGCAATAATGTAATTTTGTGGTATTATGATATCTAATGTAGACCTGTGTACCCAGCAAACATCTAAATGTTTATAAAATGTTATAATGTGTTTTACATTTCAATAACATTTAAATGTCGGGTTACATAAAGGTTGTTGTTTGAAACATTTTATATAAAAAAACACTACAACAACATTTTGGAAAAAAATGTTTTCTGAATGTTATTAAAAAATGTTTTATACCTGGCTTTATATAATCCAACATTAAAATGTTTTCTGGAAAATGTGTGTTTGCTGGGTTGGCATTTATAACACCTCATAACATTGCAGTCAGGTATGCTAACAATGTAAGAGTTTCAGTGATAGTATGTGTAAGTTGATAATAACTCAATTTTCAACATTGCCTCTTTTGGTCTGATTAGATCAGATTGTGTCACATTTTGGAGCATCCAAAATAGAGTAGAAAAAAGAGGTTACCTTGTGTCACGTTTTGGAGCATCCAAAATAGAGTAGAAAAAAGAGGTTATCTTTCAAGTTGCATTTCTATGGAATCTGAAATACATGTATAAGGCTAACTGGAAATTATGGCTGGGATATAACAACAAGAATAGAAGTCTAATAGGAAAGAACAAAATGCCTGCTCAGCCTGGATGAATCTTCATTAGACAGAACGTGTTTACCTATAGGGCATATCATGGCTGGTCTCAGTTCAGTATTGGTTTTGTAATATTGGTTCACTATTCCATGACAGCAACTGCTCTGTGCCATTCAAGTGTACATACTTCTAGAATGAAATTAGTTTCTTGAATGTTGATTTAAGGACTTCTTGGGTATTATGATGAAGATAAATTGTTAGAAAAACAAAATTGATAAGTGTTTGCCAGAATAATGAGTAGTGCCAAGGTCAAATCTGAGTCTTATCTGAATGGGAGAATGGGTATATAATCGAGCTTGATGCTGTTTATAGGTTAATGAACAAGTATTACTTGTTGGGAGAGAATTAGACAAAAATAATGCATGCAGCTGATGTTGATGCGTCTAATGCATGAGCCCCGAAGAAGGCGGAGTGCATTAGATGCGTCAACATCAGCGCAAGTGCATTATTTTGTCTAATTCCTTGAGCAACAAGTAATACACGTTTATTAACCTATTTCATTCACGAGAAGAAAGAAAAATGTGTGATATTTCTGTATTTATAACAAATTATCACTAAACATGTTGGAAAGTAGAAAAAGATATAAATGCATCAACTCGCCCGAAAAATGAATCAATCCTACGCGACGCTTGAACGCATGTAGAAACACTGCTTGCGTAGTAATGCCTGAGTGCACAATAGACACAATCAATGCATGTTTCAGTATTTTTCTAACGCTTGCTCTGATTGGTTCTCGCTATCAATGAATTGTGTTTAGTTTGCTATTTATAGAGTAAATTGTATGAGTATGTATGTCTAGTGTGGTATGTGGGGGGTGTGGGGAGGGTGTGTCATGTCTGTTTGTTTCAATGTGTTTGCTGTAGGTACAATAAATATTGCAAGATGTATTCAACCAAGGAACGTTGGTTGAATACCTATGTGAAAATCCTCAAATATTTCACCAGATTATCATCCAAGAAAAAAAAATACAGAAATAGGTTAAATATAATAAGAAGAACAAGATCAGTTAAGCTTATCCGAGGTCAGATACACTTATTAAATAATTTTGTGAATCTAATTGGCTCGGCTTTATCAGTCTGGGTAAACACACTTCTGGTAAAGGGCAGGTTTGGTTGAGCTAAATTTATTCTACCTAACAGAGTATTTTACTAAAAACATGATGAGTATAGCTATGGCTGATAAAAATTCTGCACTTAGTGCTGCCAAATGGTATGCATAAAAAATCACACCAATACAGTGTTATACATTGGATAGTTTAGGTAAGGGTGAGAGATTATACTTGCAGGTGATTTGAATTTTATGGGGTAGAAGTTTAAATCCTGCCACTGCATTAGTGAGACTGTGGGTTTTAACCCTTCTTTCACTGCACTAAATGGTATATATTGGTAACAGATAAAAGCCTTATGTACCAGTGGTTCTTTGGTTAGTCTTTAGAAAATTTTGAAACTTTTTCAAGTTTTAAAGGGTTAAAACCCTGTATTTTTGTTTTTAAATTTTTGATTTTTTTAAACAAAATTTTTTGTAAAATATACTCCCAAAGATGTAAAGATTTTATTACATTATCCATTCTCAGGCCTGTAGCCAAGGGGATGCCCAGATTTTTGTTTAAAGTCTGTCTTGTAACTGCATGAAATTGCACAAAATATGGTAAAAACTTCAAGAATGGTGCACCAAATGGCTTCAATTGGGGCTCAAATTAGGCACTACCTCTGCATTGTGCAAGTGAGATGTGCGGTGGTGATCGACATATTGAATTCCACTTTTTTGTTAAATACCCCTCAAAATAATAATTCTTGTAATGAATCAAAGGAAAGGAATGTGCAAATTAAGTAAAAAAAGAGTGATATATAAAGAGCTGCTATAAAATATGTGACCAGCTCCAACAAAACCCAGAACATGTTTTTGAGTAATCTAGACCTTTAAAGATGACATCCTTGAAAGTATTTGGCAAAAATATCAAGGTATCATTTACAAAATTATCCATATCTTGAAAATATTGATGCCATTTATATACTTTTTGTATCATTTTTAAGCTTATTGTCTAGTGCTTACATTTTTATTTAAATCATGAAATGTCAAAATGCAACTTGTTCCTGGTTTTGTCAAAGCGGTCACATGTAGTGAATGTACAATAGACAAGCATCATACACAAAGTATGCTGTTGAATTTTACAACGGACACAACTAATCAGCCGTAAACTCGGCCCCGGTCAATTTTGTTTTTATTTTGTGTTTAGAAAATATACATCATAAGCTTTAAAATAGTATATCATTTGACTTCAAACGATATCCAGAAGCAGGGTTATGGTTTGTTGAACTCTGCTCCTTCAACAAAATGGTACCTTTTTTCGGTTTTACATGTGTCTCTTTTGCCATAAAGTCATAATTGGCAGTCATTTCAAATCATCCCCAAGTCAACGAGGTTCAGGAATGTCCTCTCATTGTTTATTGTTTATACATATCTAGGCAAAATAAAATGCAATTGTAACCCACCACTTGAACAGGATTTAGCCAATGCATACAAAGAAGATTATTATCCACTTCAGCAATAGGATTATTGATTGGTTTAAACGCTATCAAATGAGAAACATGTCGTGCCTAACTGAGACACCTATGAATATGACTTTCACACATATTTTGCACTGTATCTCAGAATACAATTTGCCGAGTTCTACGGCTCATTAAGTAGATGTCTAAGATTTAAGATGTCTTCAAACATTTGCCATGCTGATGCTTGAATTCACTTGATTTCATTCAGATTCAATCATCACGACTCAATGTTTTTATTTTTGGCGAAAGAAAATGTGATGCACGAATGCTTACTGTTGAAGATGATAAGAGTTGTGCAACACAAACCAGAAGTGATTAATGGTCATTACTTATTGGGTGCTGCTGACAATATTGCTCCTTTATCCCTGTTCTTTGACATCTGTGGTTCAATGTATAGGTACCGTGTGAATGTTGTAGCGCAGGGCGATATATTCAAAAATTGTATTAATCTATTGCTATGGTAGTTAATCTGATTATTACATCACTTCTATGGCGAATAAGGGATTAGATAATTCCAACATCTCTTTTAAGTCACTTCTGTTTGGAGTAGCAAATTCTATAGCATTTTAGCATAACAATATAAACATATATTTAAAATGTGTAAAAGCGTGAAAGATAACTCCCAGAGGATGATTTAAGGAAGCCCCATCATGCACCGTAAAAGTGTTATCACTAGAGTTTCAACTGCCACTTTACTTTTCAAATCCCATTGAATTCTGTGCAAAAGATGTTGTTTTAGAATTGTGTGTGTGTCATTATTACCTGGTTGATTTCAGATCTAACATGATGTATGCATGAAGGATAATTCACACCTTCTGTAGATAACATAAAATGTGAAATCGACCAACTTTTTTGAAGGTGTTTTTATTGTAAATATATCTGTCCAAATTCAAATTTAACCATGCACGTGTGTATGCAGTGGGCGGACAGTGGTGTCATGTTCACTCACACAGCTATGCTAACCGCAAGACTTTCTGGGTAGTGCTTAAATCATCCTCTGGATAACTCCTATGGGCAAACACATAATGGACATCTCTTTTTTGGAGGGTGAATTTCACTCCCAAAAGAGTATTTTATAAGACCAATTTCCCTTATTTTTAGGTGTGTAATTCCCTAATATGCCTCCTCAAATTGTAGGTTTCACTCTTTTGAATGCAATTAATTTGTCTTTTTTTTTATTATAGTTTGTGAACTCAACACAGGATACCATGTAAGCCAATTGATGCAGTTAACACCTTTCCGCAAAAACAATTATGTAGGGCACTACATTATCTCTTGCCTGAGGTTAATTTTAAGCCGCAAATTGCACAGTGAAATGCCCAAGTGATTTATGAGCTATGATCTACTTTGAAATATAAATAAATAAATATATTGGTCATTCCCTGAATAGTGTTTTCTTGTTGACCACTTTGAGATCTAAATCCTCATATGGGTAATACCTGCAGAAACAATGTGATATGTGTCATCATGAACCTTTGACTGCTTGCTGCAGTAACAGTTACTCTGTCTTTGTATTCTGGAAAATTTGTCTTAAAAGGTAATGTTCCTTTTGTTCAGGTCTAATAACAAAGCACATAACATTTGCTATCACATATTATGCTATTTACTAAAGATAACATTTTGCATAATAGAATGTTGATTACTAAAGATAACAGGTTGTTCACATATAAATGCTGTGAAGTGAATATAGCAGGTTGATTAGTAAATGATATCTACTGAAGATAAGGGATTGTTAAGTAAATGCTATCTACTGAAGATAGTAAGCTGTCTAATAAATGTTATCTACTGAAGATAGTAAGCTGTCTAATAAATGCTATCTACTGAAGATAGTAGCTATTGTGAGATCAATAGTACTATTGATCTCACCTCGGGCCCATAGTTTTAACCAGAACCTCTCATGGCAGTATATATTTTGTATACTATCTACTGAAGATAGTAAGATGTCTAATAGATACTATCTACTAAAGATAGTAAGCTGTCTAATAAATGCTATCTACTGAAGATAGCAAACTGTCTAACAAATGCTATCTACTGAAGATAGTAAGCTGTCTAATAAATGCTATCTACTGAAGATAGTTAGCTATCTAATAGATACTATCTACTGAAGATAGTAAGCTGTCTAATAAATGCTATCTACTGAAGATAGCAAGCTGTCTAATATATGCTATCTACTGAAGATAGTAAGCTATCTAATAGATACTATCTACTGAGGATAGTAAGCTATCTAATAAATGCTATCTACTGAAGATAGCAAGCTGTCTAATAAATGCTATCTACTGAAGATAGTAAGCTATCTAATAAATGCTATCTACTGAAGATAGCTGTCTAATAGATACTATCTACTGAAGATAATAAGCTGTCTAATAAATGCTATCTACTGAAGATAGTTAGCTGTCTAATAGATACTATCTACTGAAGATAGTAAGCTGTCTAATAAATGCTATCTACTGAAGATAGTTAGCTGTCTAATAGATACTATCTACTGAAGATAATAAGCTGTCTAATAAATGCTATCTACTGAAGATAGTAAGCTGTGTAATAAATGCTATCTACTGAAGATAGTAAGCTATCTAATAAATGCTCAATATCTACTACTGGAAGATAGCTGTCTAATAGATACTATCTACTGAAGATAATAAGCTGTCTAATAAATGCTATCTACTGAAGATAGTTAGCTGTCTAATAGATACTATCTACTGACTGAAGATAGTAAGCTGTCTAATAAATACTATCTACTGGCGATAGTAAGCTGTCTAATAAATGCTAACTAAGATAGTGGCTGTCTATCTACTGAAGATAGTAAGCTGTCTAATAGTGCTAATAGATGCTATCTACTGAAGATAGTAAGCTGTCTAATAAATGCTATCTACTGAAGATAGTTAGCTGTCTAATAGATACTATTTACTGAAGATAGTAAGCTGTCTAATAAATAGTTATCTACTGAAGATAGTAAGCTGTCTAATAAATGCTATCTACTGAAGATAGTAAGCTGTCTAATAAATGCTATCTACTGAAGATGGTAAGCTGTCTAATAAATGCTATCTACTGAAGATAGTTAGCTGTCTAATAGATACTATTTACTGAAGATAGTAAGCTGTCTAATAAATGTTATCTACTGAAGATAGTAAGCTGTCTAATAGATTATTCTGAAGATAGTGTCAGTTCAATAAATGTCTATCTACTGAAGATAGTAAGCTGTCTAATAAATGCTATCTACTGAAGATAGTAAGCTGTCTAATAATGCTATCTACTGAAGAATAAATGCTGTCTACTGAAGATAATGCTGATACTATTTACTAAGATAGTAAGCTGCTATCTATCTGAAGATAGTAAGCTGTCTAATAAATGCTATCTACTGAAGATAGTAAGCTGTCTAATAAATGCTATCTACTGAAGATGGTAAGCTGTCTAATAAATGCTATCTATTTACTGAAGATAGTAAGCTGTCTAATAAATATCTATGAAGATTACTGTCTAATAAATGCTATCTAGATAGTAAGCTGTCTAATAAATGCTATCTACTGAAGATAGGTAGCTGTCTAATAGATACTATTTACTGAAGATAGTAAGCTGTCTAATAAATGTTATCTACTGAAGATAGTAAGCTGTCTAATAAATGCTATCTACTGAAGATAGTAAGCTGTCTAATAAATGCTATCTACTGAAGATGGTAAGCTGTCTAATAAATGCTATCTACTGAAGATAGTTAGCTGTCTAATAGATACTATTTACTGAAGATAGTAAGCTGTCTAATAAATGTTATCTACTGAAGATAGTAAGCTGTCTAATAAATGCTATCTACTGAAGATAGTAAGCTGTCTAATAAATGCTATCTACTGAAGATAGTAAGCTGTCTAATAGATACTATCTACTGAAGATAGTAAGCTGTCTAATAAATGTTATCTACTGAAGATAGTAAGCTGTCTAATAAATGCTATCTACTGAAGATAGTAAGCTGTCTAATAGATGCTATCTACTGAAGATAGCAAATTATGCTATCTACTGAAGATAGCAATTAATGCTATATACTGAAGATAGTAGCAATAGATGCTATCTACTGAAGATAGTAAGCTGTCTAATAAATGCTATCTACTGAAGATGAAGTAAGCTGTCTAATAAATGCTATCTACTGAAGATAGTAGTGTCTAATAAATGCTATCTACTGAAGATAGTAAGCTGTCTAATAGATGCTATCTACTGAAGATAGTAAGCTGTCTAATAAATGCTATCTACTGAAGATAGTAAGCTGTCTAATAAATGCTATCTACTGAAGATAGTAAGCTGTCTAATAGATGCTATCTACTGAAGATAGCTGTCTAATAGATACTATTTATCTGAAGATAGTAAGCTGTCTAATAAATGCTTATCTACTGAAGATAGTAAGCTGTCTAATAA